>NC_074709.1:21896058-22196058 GCF_024334085.1 Lutzomyia longipalpis
AAACAATGGTATCAACGCAGTAGTACTAAACACATCTTGTCAGTCGCATAGAAACAGACATGAAAGTGAGAAGCAATTACTTCCACGTGGAGGCTTATTCAAATAATCAATCGAATGATGTTTTTCCATGAGGCTGGGAAAGCTCTTGAGGGAAATATACCCAAAATTATCTGTTTAATGTTTTTTTTTTGTTTTTTTTTTTTTTTTTACAAAAGTGCCATAGAAAATTACTTCATTCTCACCTTGAGATGAAACTTAAGTAACATAAACATGTTCCAGTGATATTATGCAACATAAAATCGATTTGATGAGTAATTTTGTTGCACACTGCAAAGCTATTATAATTGAATAAATGGTTGTTGGGTGGAAAGTGAAGATCTTTGACACGTGCAATCAATTGGAAACTGGATTTTTCCGCTTGTTCTGTCGCTCATTTTATACGTGGGCGCGGAATATCGCGTAATCTAGGGGCACACTGTGCAATGTATGACGCACGTTTGACCCAAAAGTACTCAATGGCTGTGGATGCAGGAAAATCCTTCGCGACTGTGTGTGTGTGCTGGAGAAAATCGATATGAGCGTCTGTCGGGGCTTTTCCCCACGTCTGTCGCACTGGCAGGGTGACTTTTCTCCACCTTGTGCACACAAAGTGACCGTCGCGGTGCAGAAAATGTCTCTCAAGCGACCTTGACGGCGTCTAGAGTGGACGGATTCAGCTGCGCGAAGAACACTCTCAATTGGAGGTGCAGACAGAAAGAGGTGTGCAAATGACGAGGGGTCGAAATGTCGGCACGTGGAAAAGGAGAAAATCCTAACGAAGGGTCACCCTGAATGCTACACACAGAATGAACTTGCTCTTGTGGTCTTTTAGTGAATTTAGAAAAATGAAATTGGGATGAAGAAAATACAATATTTCCACAAGGAAAATTTACTATTTATCCCGTTGGTTAGGACGAAAATGAGAGAGGAAGAGGAAGTCAATTTAAGAAGTAAAAAATAAAATAATATTAGGAATAAAAAGGATTTTTAGGGAATTTGTTTATTTTGATAAATTTTTATTTATTTTTTGAATTTGATGCATTTAAAAATTTTTTTTTATTATTAAGACTTTGTCAATTCGATTAAATGGTGTTTCACCCACATTACAAACATGGGATATCACGTAATCGCGAGGTGTCCCTGTATTTCTGGGTAGAAGGATTTTTCATTTCGACTACTTCCGTTTCGAAGGGGTTTATGCAAGATGAAAAAAGAAAGCTCAGGAAATTGCTTAACAGCCCTGCGTAGAACCATTAAAAAATCCCGAATAAATTTTTTTTAATTTTAAAATTTTACTTGAACCATTATCACCGAAATGATTGTTCTCTATACTTTGCTTTGCTCTGTTTTCTATCGAGGTTGATCGTTGCGTATTTTTTGCTGCTGTCTCTTTTATTTGATTTTATCTCCCATAGATAATTTCTCTTTGTTCACTCTCGCGTATTTTTTACGTTGAATTCGTAAAAAAATACCCAATCCTATTTTTTTATTTTTGTTTTAATCTTTCAGTAGGTACTTATAATCGGGTAAAGTGCTATACGCGATTTCCGGTATATAGTGCGATACTTTATAATATAAATGCATGTCCGAAAAAATTGTTTAATACTTCCTTTTTCGTTTTAATACTTATATTTTCTGATTGATATTACTTTGAAATCAGGAAGATTATGTTGGAGCATCTTCCACAGTACAATGTGGTCATTTTCTCTCCCTTCTCATGTAAGATTCATGGCTTCGGATTGAGGCTAATGGGCAATTCTGCGTTCAGATACCACGAAAATGTTCCCATTTCGTTGAGAACACAGACATTGGCCTGCGCCAACGATCAATAAAGTGGGGTAACAAATGCGACAAAATTTGCTCCATTCCCACAGAAATGAGAGAAATGTTTATAGGGATATTCTGGAGAAATTTTACATCCCAATATGTTTCACTATAGGAATGTTCTTATTATATATTTGTGTTGAATTGAAAGAACAAAGTTTCCAAAATTATTTGCTACTTTTCGTTAAAATCTTTTTGCATTATGACATAAATTGTTGAATAGAAGAAAACGGAGCTACTTAGTAAGTGGCTAAATATATCTTTAAATCTTAGCACAATGCTTTGAAGTTAAACGATTAACTTTTTTAATTTCTATAAAAAAAATTAGACAATAAATAAAAATAAAAAGAAAAATTATTTCCGCAAAAATCTACAAAAAAATAAACAAAACAAATAGCTCCGGTTTCTCTATTATAGTTTCATTTAAAAACATAATTTAGTAAAAAGAAAAACTTACGGGTACAAGATGTTCCGGCTCCGCGTTAAGAGGAGTTTGATCGTCTGGCAGGAGCGGTATTGGTAATGCCAGAGCCCTAGAGGCCCTATGAGTTGCCCGCAAGCAACACGCAATTCCAAAGAACGTTAATACTGCAGCTCCGACCAAAAGAACGACAATAATCGCAATTCTAAGAGCTGCAAATAAAAAGAAAGAAAAAGGAATGTTAATTTCTTTAATGTTTGTCTTCAATATATTGATTGCTACATATGGAGAATTTTGGATTTTTTATAGGAAGTTATGTTTTTTTCAGGACCATCCCAATGGTGGAAAAGTGCAGGAGATAGTACCTATATACAATGTTTTTGAAAGGAAAGTGAAGGAGAGTGGTTCAATATAATTGAAGTTCAAATAAATTGGATTGACTCTCCCTCGATTAGCATATAAATGAGGTCTGGCCGGGGGGAAGTGATTACTCAATTAGGGTCCACTTTGGTGTCCCCAGTCAAAGAGCGATGAAAGAGCGGTGGCTTGCAAAAAATGAGAGAATTGTGTACGATTCGCGCACGAGGTGGTTGATTTTTGCGCGCGCATCCCATCGAGAGTGCGAAGACTTAGCCGTTTAGTGCAATTTTAATCTACACAAATTGCTGCCAAGGTTGATTATATAAATTTCCTCGTTGCTCCGGCAGCCACACACTCAGAGTTCAGTGTCACTTCTCACTTTATTTGGTGTGACCAAAGGAAGAAAATCAACATGGTGGATTGATCTGTGAATTCCGAAAATGGGGATCATTCTCGGAGGCATTGATCTCATTAAATGGCACTCAAAGAATGCCAAGAGTTCTTACTACACTTACTACGCAATCGTGCCCAGCTTAGAAATGCACTATGCTAATTTTTTTATAGGTGTCGTGTTGAAATCTAAGAACAATTGTTTTATTTTATTTATACCTACTTCAAATCATTATTGCAGCGAAACACTACTGTAACTTTATGGAATTACGATATAAATATAATTATTTTGACTGAGAATCTGCCAATAAACAAAAAAAATTAAAGAAATATCTGAGGATCATTTTTCGATTGTAAAATTCAGCAATATTTACAATAATTTTACATAGGAGAGGATGGTCTGAATACGATACAAATGCACTCAACTTTAATTTGTTTAAAAAACAAAGAGAAAAGAATTTATGTATTTAGAAAGAAATTCTTTCTCTTCTTTGATTAAGTAAGGGAAATAACCACAAGTGTCGTTTTGGTCCATCCTCTCCTATCTATTTCCAGAGAAAACCTCTGTTTTGTCTAACTGAAAGTTTATGCCAAAAAAAGAGTATTCTTTCTTTCGAATGCAAATAAAATGTATGTATATTAAAGATCTTTTTTCACTGGATTTGTTTATTTTATTTTTTTTTTTGATAAAAAAACTTCAATTCTCTGTAAATGATTTTATTATGTAATTCAAAGAACTGGCAAAAGATCACAAAACTTTCTTTTATACATATCTTTGTTTTGGTTAAAATTAAATTAATATTTTAATTATCTGGTCACTATAATATACCTATAAAATAAAATACTTAGGTATGTAGCACGTAATGACAAAAGGATTGCGTTTGTCAATTGAATTTGTAATAGGAAATGTATTAGGTATTAAAAATACATGAATGATATTTCTTTCAACGTTTTCATTTAGTATTCTAATTCTATTATTTTACCTATTTTATTTGCATATTACAGTCATACTTATTTCTTATTAAAATAATTATTCTGATGGCATTAAATACAATGAAAATTTATAAAGTTTCATTCACACCTACCCTATACCACACTTAAACAATTTAAAATCTCCCCCAGTTGTATTGCCATATATGTATGTCTTGTTGGAGCAGAAAAAAATGCGCGATAGGAGGGGGATACATTGTGGACAAAAAAGCATTGTGCATCAGTGCTGGGGAGATAATAATTGTGTTGACCCTAAATGAAATTGCTTTGGCGCGAAGGGGAGGGAAAGGGAAATTGAAAATATTTCTCGCTTATCGCCGACAGTCTGTATTTGTAAGACAATGTGTATTGATAATGCGACTTTGTGGGCAAATTATGTATGCATTTGGTATATTATCTTATATTATGTACATACATATGTAACATGTAAATATACAAATTGAGAAATTGTTAATTTTGTTAATGATTGAATTTAAAAAAAAAATTATTTAAAACTTTAAGGTAGATGCAAAAAAAAAATGAAAAAAACTAGAAAAATTAACTTTTAAGGTACCTTATTATGTATTTTTATTGGTTTACATTCAATTTATGCAACAAAGAAAATGCATGTGAATCTCTGTGCAGGAATTATTGGACAATCAAATGTTTATCCGCAGCGAGAAATGCATAAGGCAGTGAAGCGATTTGCGAGGACAAATGGCGAAAAGTAATGTAGAAATCGGTAGAGAAGCAAAAATAAGCTTATACCAGACTGATAAGAGTGTGGAAAACAGAAATCAGTAAATTCCTTTGCCTTTACCCTCCCCTCCACTCTCTATATAAATCGCTTATTATTTTCTCAGTGAACAAAAATCGACGACGATGTGACGTCAATGGCACAAAGACACACCACCATTCAGAACACACCATATACATATCATTATTAGACAGACTTTATTTACTGATAATGGAAATGCCAATTAAAATTTTTTTCTCATTGCAGATATATTCTGCGACCTAGTCGCATTCAGAAGCGCTCGTGGTGTTCTCCACGGGAATGGAATCCTTGGGTTTTCCCCCCGTGACTTGGCTACAGTAGTTATGATCTTATCAGTTTAAGTGGAAAAACTATGTATACTGGAGCTAAGAAAAATCCTGCAATATTGCTTCCTTGATTTTAATAAGTAAACAATAACAGAGACATTAGCTTAAGGAAGGCTTAGAGCTTCAATAAAGCTCTTCTAATTGAAACTCATAAAGTAAAATGTGATCGAAGAGAAGATATTTCCTTAATTTTTTAATGAGAATTTATTTTTTTTAGTTAAGAACATAATAGACATAGCACTTATTCCAAAGGCTTTATTCATTGTGGTTTTAACTGCTTAACTATATACTTCGTCATAAAAACTTGTTTGTAAATAGTTTTAATTAATATTTTTTGAGCGTTACAAATTGTGGAAAACCAGAGAACTGTTTTCACGAAAATGCGTGAATCATTTGATTAAAAATTTCTTTTTGCATTTCTATATTAAAATTTTATGTTTTCCTTTACAAACTACATATGCTTTGTATGAAACACTGTCACAGTCTAATTGTAAGGAAAAAAATCAAGCTTGACATTTGGAGTCCTCCGAAAAAATCCCCAAAGTTTTCCCAAGAGCAAAGAGCCTCCTCGGTATGACCTCGAAACACCCCCTAAAATCATCATGCGAGACGAATATTTACCGAGAACATCCATCAGAGATGAAAATTATCCCAAAACATGCACAGTTCCCTTTCAAAGTCGGCGCCGAGGGAGTGAAATGGATGGAGAGAACTTTCCTCTATATGTATACCACAAACCCCTCTGTCAATTGATGAAAAGTCTATTTGTCCATGATTCATGCGACCCAATGTGACCCTTTCATAACTCCTTTCAGATTTCAGAACCAATTCTTATATTTTTCATGTTCTCGAATTCAACAGATAAAAAGAAATGTACCCAGCGCATAAAATGTCTTGTGATTGCAACATACGACAAACATTTTTGCTTTCTATATACATAATCATGTTAAAATAGTTTTTTTTCGTCATCATAAAAATAGCACAAGACGAGAATTATATGCAGGGGGGTTTGAATTAGATTTTTTTGCTTTTTTCATAATTTTTGTTGTATTCTCGTAGCTCAAGGAAAAATTGGGATGCACAAAATGTAAGATGCATACGTGTCTCAAATTGACTCAATTGTTCTTGAAGGATTTTCCGCTGTTATAGGAGATGAAAAATAAAGAAAAAAAAAATGCTTCAATGCTTCTTTTCAGTCCCCAAGAGACATCAAGATAATGAGCGACGAGACACATTCGCGTGTGCATGGAAGAAATGTAAGGGAAATGAGAATAATTTAGGTTTGAATAAAATAAGAGCAACAGTAGCCGACAGATATTAGTATTAATCTAAATTCTGAATAAAATTTGGAAGTTTTATTCATAATTCTTTGTAATCTAAAATTAATATTTTAAATATATTTTCATTGTATGTGAAAAATTTTGAATTAAAACGACGAATCTACCTATATAAAATCATCTAGGCATGTGTATATAGCTTGCTTGCCACAGATCTCACCTTTGTCCCAAGCCCTCTAAATCTAAACTTTAATTTTTCCCTCACTTTATGAAATCTACTCGGCTAGACAAAACATTCCACTCTAGACATCATAGTGGCGGGAATAAAAAAAGGGGGAGAGGAACGCTTAATAATAATCGAGGGATACGAGAAAAACAAACACACGCAGAAAACTGGCACGGAAAATACTACATCTCGTCTGAAATTCTATCAAAATAAAGAAATTACACATAAAACCATAAAACAGACGGATATTTTCTCAAACATGCGAATTTTTGAGATACAAAATATAACACAGGAGCACATTAATCAGTGCATATTACCAAGCTCTCATCTCAGTGTTAACAAAAAAATATTCTGTATGACTCTTTGAAATCATTAAAATGACTTATTTTTTGTTGCTCTTCTTCAACCATCGAATCTGTCTGGCTGAAGAGTAAAAATCAATTTTCAATTTCAACCAAAGTCACACAAACTAGACACACAACAGACAGTAAAATTTTTATAAAGACATGTGAATTTAGGACTAAAATCCGAATAACTTTTATTCAGTTTTTTTTTAATACTTTTTAGGCTTGAAATTAGCCTTACTAGAGGTTGAATTAAGTACTTCATTTAGGCTCTTTAACTTCAAGTTGAGCCGTATTAGGACTAATATCCGAATTCCATTTTTCGGTTTAAATCTAATATTTTTTATGATTGAAATTAGCCTTTCTATCGGTTGAATATAATACTTTTTAGGCATGAATTTAGTAGTTCTTAGGCTTTTGTTTCCGAAGGTCCGAATATGTCTATTTAGATAAACACACCTTGTAGGGGGTTCTCGACAAAAAATAGTGTTTAATTTTCCAATTAAACTGATTTATTTTTTCTCTCTTAATCACAGACTTAATAACTTCCCTTACAATTAACTGAAACGATCATTCAAAAAAAAATTATACATAGTTGAAAAATCCGATATTTTTAATCTCAAATTTTAACTTCAATTTTTTATCAAAGAAAAAATGTTTTTTCACATTTTCTTTCGACAAACTAAAAGTAATTGAACTTTTCTACATTTATTAGACGTAGAATTTTAAACTTAGAGGTTAAATAGGTTTTATTTTGAGGCTTAAAAAAAAAGAATTGGTTCCGATGGCCAGTAAAATCTTATGAGGGTTAACTTTTCCGGTATTGAAAATTGTAAAGAAATCGTTTATCTTAAGATAGGTATCATTAGTTCTTAAATAAGACAACAGCCCGAATTCTGGAATCAAGATCGTGATATAATACGTATCTTGATATCAAGATCTTAACTTTTTTTTTCAAGATAAAAAAAATTCAAGACTAACTTCAAAACCAAGAAAAATAATAGATTCTATCACAGTTCTACCATACGCATTAAACAAATAAATATAAAAAAGTAGATAGCTCTATCTTATCTTATCCCTAAGATGAGATATGAAACTTTGTAAATTGCAGGTAATCAAATTTGTGAAGTTTAATTAAAAAAAAAAAGTAATGCTTAAAAGAGAATTTAAAAAAATGATCAAAATCTTATGTTGAGTAGTGTTGTCAGTTTTGGCTTTGTGAGCTTGGTGGTTTTTATTTCTTACTCTGTCTTGTATGTGTGCCTCTGTGAACAAGCCGTTGTTGAGTGGAAATAGAGAAAAAGAGGCAGTATGAGAAAAAAAAGTGCATCACAGTTCTCTTGACAATATTGAGACTCATCGAGAATCAGCTGATGAATTGACACTATTTTTCTTAGTGTCTGACTCATCGTAATTTCTTACAAGATTTACAACTTGGTAAAATATTTAAAAAATAATACAATTTTAATGATCTTTTGCATACCTCTTTGCTACTTCATGATGAACTTCTGTGCGTTAGATATTTGCATCACTTTTCTCCTCTATAATGATATACAATTAACACTTGTTCGGTCAATCTTAGTGACTTCTTTTTATTAACACTTCGACAGCCACTTCCCACGATCTATGGGTCACAACCCTTACCACGGAATATCGTTAGACAATCTTAAACTCTCTTTTTCCTCCGCCTGCGTCTTACTCTCATCCGAGACACTCACTGAGAGATTTCATTTAAAACACTGAGAAAAATTAATCCCCCCACTCTCGGTGCACCTTTCGAACCTTCGCGCATTTCATTCAAAAGACCTCTCTGCAGCACTCCTCCAAAACTTGCTTTCCAATAAATTAAACAATCATCGATTTTCAGACATTTCGCGACCACTTTCGACCTTTCACCTAAACTGTTAACTCCAAATCTATGGCTGGTACAAAGTTTTTCTTCTGTTCTCTTGACACAGACCAAATACTATGTAATTTTCTTAGTCGCTTGATTTTTCCACACATTCGTCTAAATCACAATGAAAATTTTAGTTTTCTCTTTAGACACAAAAAAAGTCAGTCTATCGAAGTATTTTCGATTGCGCCCAAACGATCCGCTTGGCGGGTACAGCGCGACTGAACATGGTATACCGTCTGCACTCAAGTCCACAGTCGTGAGTGAGCCCATTGAGACGAACAGAGTGGGATAGAGCGCTAGGGGGTCTACGGGTGTCGGAATGAGATAACGTTAAAAAGTTTAAGCACATCCAGTGGCGGAGGGTGATTTTTTTTCAGTTCGTCGCGGGGAATTGTTTGGAGGACAAAGGTGAGAGAGAGAGCCAGATGTATGGTGTGGCGGAGTAGGAGGGAGATGGAGAGAGGGTGAGCAAGCTGCGAATATCGAATCTTGCGCAGTACAATGGAAACCATTATACAGGGGGCTATTCAAAACTCGGATCTTTTCTTGTAAGAAAGTACTATCTGAGATGAGTTCTAGGCTGTAAAGGCTCTATAGATAGTATGAGGGTCTAAACTATGCCTAACCTGTCTATAGTTTAGTCGATTAATTTCCATTTAGTTAGGACTACTAAGAAATATTTCGAGGGCTACATTGTAAAACCGGCTAACTTTGTATGAGCTCCGAACCGACTTAGTCGTTTTTGCAATGTAGCCCTCGATTTACTACTATAGAAATGTAGGACCAAAGTCCTTCCGGAACGTTAGCCAGAAGACGTTGAGTTAGTCCAAATTCATTGGCCGAAAATTTAAGGATACGTTCGGTCTGTTCAACTGTCTTCTAACTAGCGCTTCCGGAAGGACTTTGGTCCTACATTTCCATTATGTAGAACTTCTGTCAGTTTTAATTTAATTTATCATTGATTTAAATTTGAATTTCTTCTACGCCATATTGTTTTTTATCATCAATATTTTTGTACTTGAGCTTCTCGATTAGGCACCTCTAGAGATATGAGTGCATAAAAAGAATAATTTAGACTGTGTTTGTGAGAAACGTGGCGAAATCGTCATACAAGATGGCTAACGGCTCTCTCGCGACTCAATCACACTGTTCATCTTTCTCACTCCTAGTTCTGGCTCAATCGTCTGATCCAGTGGCGTCGTGAAATGAGAAGGAACGCAATTGAATTGGGGCCACTTGCAAATGCAATCGTATCGTGGTGTGGTAGTCCGAGCGGTTGCAGAGAGGGTGCATGGAGGAGTCTTTCTATCGCATTCATTTTAACCGTCTCACTCTTTCTTGCACTGACCATCGCTGTCAATTGACAGACTCACTCGTCGCCCATTAAAGCGGTGAACGTTATAAAATTTCAATTTTTCCCCTTTACGCTGTGCACCAGACATGCATCTAATTTTGGGTGAAGTCTGCCTCGAAATGCATTGCTTTCTCTCTTACTCTCCCTCTGTTCCGCGACTCTTTTCCCTTACCTCCGCCACCACTAAAGACTTCGGCCATGTCTCGCCCGTCTCGCCTTTCCCTCAAGTCGTTTTTTCCTGCAATTCTCAAAATAATACAATTTTTTACTCACAAACTTCTCTCATCAGATTTTCTTCCCCACTCACATTAATAATAAGAGTGTTGTTTTCTTACTTTAACTTTTTTTCTTCATAAGTGAATTTCCAAGATGATAGAATGAAATTCACTACCAAGTTCAACTTCATCCTTGAGGCAGACATAGGCCCGTCTAAACTTTTACAGGGAGAACCTTTTAAGGTTAAAAAAGGTTTGGATGATTAAAGAAAATTAGGCTTAGCCAAAATAAAACTTAAGTTTTGGTTTAAAGATTTAAAGTCGGATTTAAAGACTTTAAGCCGCCTGGCTCAGAAATTTTAGGCCTTGGTTAAAAAACTCTGACCTTAGTTAAACAATTTGGGCATGGTAAAAAAAAACATAGGCCTAACTTAAAAAATTTAAGTAGGACTTTGATTTTATTTTTTTTACAAATTCTTTTTTTTTAATAAATTTTGAATGTTATATGGGGTAACTAACTCTTCTGAATAGCTGAGGAACAGAGAAGTCAAACGTTAGGAAAGAAACGTCAAACATTACAGAAAATTTAAACGTAAGAACACATGTCAAACTCAAAAAAGAAGAAAAAATTTTAAACTTAACAATGAATATCAATTTGCCAAAATTATTTGACATTTTTTTAAATTTAGTATTCAATCCTAATTTTCATAAACCTTTACTTTTAAGACGTTATTTTTATCATTTTTAACTTAAAAAAAAAAAAAACAAAATGCCACCCCCTTGAATGGATTTTTGAGTACGCCCCTGGTTTACCGTGTAAAGCGATTCCTAATTCGGGTAAGGAATTGATCAGACAATTTGATTTTCTCGAAAATAAAATTATTAAAGGCCAAATTTAAATCACAACCTGAACATTTAGAATTTTATAGACATTTTCCACCATCTTGGAAATATCTTTAAAAAATCCACCAGACGCCACCGATGAGACTTGTTGGGAAAAAAAAACATTTTGCTATGTACATTCATTATACATAATATAATTCATATAAGGACTCTGCGGGAAGAAGTTGCGACGTCTTACGTCACGATTGAGCGACAGACCCGCATCGTGAATCGCAGTCTTAGGCTGCTTGAAAGCCTGTCCTCGCCACTTGTTTATCGCGCGATGTCTGGGGCGAGTCAGAGACGATCCAGGCACAAAAGGCAGAGTCAGACAGGCGAAGGGGGCTCGCGAGGGCGCGACAGAGATACCCGATTCACCTCTTTGTTGGGCTCGCCAGACAAAAAACGATGCCCAACAAAAAGGCATGAGGGAAAAAAATGCCAACATGCACTGATGCACTTCTCAAGAGTGGTTTGGCGGAAATAAATTTTCGCCAACAAGGTGCATTCCTTTTGAGCTCCTTTTGTATGCACTGCAAGACAACATAAGGGATGGTTGAGATAGTGGACGGTGTGTCCTTGGAAAAGTAGAAAATGATCATTGGGCCTTATAGAAAGCAAATAAATTCAGCCCCAAAGGGTCCAGCTTTTTTTATCTTTTCTTTTCTTTTATTAGCTATGTTTTAAACTTTTAATTTTAACTGAATGAAAATGAAATCTTAAATTAACCGCTGCACCAAGCCATCTCATCAAAGACATTTTCAAGGTTCTCTTTTCATTAAATTCTGAAAAGTTGTGAAAATGAAGAAAATTATTAAGACACATTTCTTCTCTTGACGAAAATAAAAATGTTCTCGATGTTAGCTTCCCTGAGTTTTTCCTAGAAGTTTCTAATATTTTGTCGCGCTTCTCCATAATGAAGCTTCTTCACTTATTCATGCTCAATTTCTACCACCCTTATTAACCCTTTCGCGTCCACATTTCAAAGTAAAAAAATCTTCTTTAACATAATTTTTGTAAATTCAACGTATTTTTAAGTTTGAAAAAAAAAAAATTTATTACAATTCGTAAAAAATTAAATTAATTAATTAATGTAATTTAAATTTAATTTGGTATATATGTATGTATGACTCACAGAACGCGAGGGGTTAAATACTGTAATTCATTTTTAACTTCTTCTACACATTGTTCTATTTTTTGAAGCTTTTCTCAGCTTATCAAGTTAACCCTTTCGCATTCTTTGGCTCATACGCCGGATTCAAACATAAAACATTTTATTTTCCCAAAGTTTTATTAATGATTTTTTTCCAAATTATAAATTCATTAATCACACGCAGAAGAAGTCAAATAAGAAATTTTCCCTGAGAAATATCCTCTGAAAGCACGTAGAATATCTTGATAAAAAAAGCGCACGTTTCTATGTTTCACGTGGACACAAAAGGGTTAAAAAAAACTCAAAATTTCATTTCTGCAGATTTCAAATTGCCCAAATGCAACTCTACGGGATGGTTACTTAATTGCTTGACTTTTCATTTTGCACCAACCAAAAGTGCTGATGCTGATATAGTCAACTAAATGTTAAAGATTCTTATGAAATTGCCAGACACTCAAATGGTTTTTGAATTGACTGCATGAACGAAAGAATGCTCAATTAGTTTTATTTTTCTCTAATTAGTCCATCTCGCGTGTCTTTTGCGTATTTCTCTGCTACTCTTGCTCCATTCTTTTAACAATTTTTTCTCCACAAGAAGTTATCACTACAAAATGTTATGGATTTTTATGAATTATCAATAAAGTAATTTTAAATGCTAATATATACCTTGTTGGAATTTTGGATCATGTTTCTTTTTATGATTTAAAGTTTTGGTTAAACTAAAATATAATTATTTTAGGTAGCAAACATTGCAGAAAAAACTAAGAATTTTATCTTAAAACTGTTCGCAACTCTATCACACTGTGAGTGCACTTCGTGGTGTTTCTTTCACATAATTGTGAGCCACCAATAAAAATGGTATTCGTTGTGACACTTGTTGGTTCAGAAGCAGAGAATGGAGTTTGTTGAACCCCATACACAACGAGCATCGGAAAGTGTTTCGAAATTGACTGGCGGAGCTCTCTTCTTTAAACATTACGTACATATATAGCTGAAGAGGGATTTAATTTGACGATGGTATAAGAAGGCAATGGGAAGGGCGAAAGGGTACAACCAGCAAGGCCACTCCATAGCATCTCAAGATGCATTTCTGTGCAGTCCCAAGCGCTTTGCTGCACTTGCGCGTCCAGCGGTCCCATCAAAGTCAATTTTCAATCTCATCTCGCAATTCAGTCTCAACTTGTCTTATGCCATTGCCTTTTTTCGGCACTCTCACACAGAGGATTTTTCTCAACATCGTCTCTCTTGTACCACCATTTTCTTGCCACTCATTCTTGTTTTTTTTTCTCTCTTTCCAGACAGGGTTGAAAAAAATTAATATCTTTTCATCTCACAATTTTTTTTTTTTTGCTTATTAATTGCTGACCCGCACGAAGGTCCAATGGCGACACAACCTTCTTCACCACTCATTCTCACCTTTTTGTCCGAGGTGGTTGGCAAATTCACAAATTGAATATTTTATTAGTTATATCGGCAGTTCTGTGAGCCAGAAAAAGCAGCGAAAACAATTTTATTGCACTTTCGGGGGCGAGACGATGAAAATGTCAGAATTTATATTTCACTGTCCATCCAAATATGGATCCATTTAATTAGCTCCTCTCCGTACTTTTTTTTATTCTTTTTTCTTGGCTCACCATCTTTGTCACTTTTGGTCACTGCACCGTTCTCTTTCTTATCTTTTTTTTATGAGACATAAAATAAGCAAATTAAATAATATTTTTTTTAAATCACAAATTGCAATGAACAGTCCGTTGTGTTATTGCTAAAGAATTATCTTTTGAAGTAAAATCATTTTTTCCATGGCATTATTATTTGATCTTCTCATAAAAGAAAGTCTGTCTTCGCGGTCTTTGCGTGTTTGTTGTCTGGTGTATTGAATTGAGTTTCGCGGAAACGTCTGGACCGATTAATAGAATCGAAAAGAAAGGAGTTTAGTCACTGTTGTCGAAATTCTAATCCTTCGTTGATGTTTTTCTGTGGAAAAATGCAAAAATTTCTTTTTTTAAACATTTTTAGGAAAATCTTTGCCTAATTTTTCCAACTGATCTCAATTGCTTAATCTTTTTTGATCATCTACAAAATTAACCCTTAGAGGATTTTTCTGGTTACCGTAGCAAATTCAATTGTTTTAAATCGTCAAAAAATAAAATCTCTGTTAATTATCGTGGAAAATTCTCATCTATAGGGAAGTTCAATTACTTCAAACTCTTCGGTAGAAAATTGGAAAAATCATTTTCATTTTGAGTGAAAATTAAGAACAAATATTACAGTTTAAAAATTGAATCCGCGAATGATTAATCGTTTCCTAATTGTTTCACCAATAAGGATTTTTCTCATATATGTGTGACTAAACTCCTTTATTTAATAGGATTCTCTTCAAGCAAAATCACTATTTTTTCAATTTTGCACACTAATTGACACAAAAAAAAGAATCTTCAATTTCTTCCATCCCATCCCTAAACATAAAAGTTTCGGTTGCATATATTTATAGAATGAAATTCATGCTTGTAATTGAGTGGGTGTTAATACAAAAATTCCATAGAGATTTTGATGACGGAGACGAAGTTGAGTCTGGGGAAATATTAGAGTCGGATTGCAATGGGAGGGAGGGGGGTGCATTGCTCGCCAGTGATTCATTGCCAGAAGACACTTCGTCTGGCTCTACAGCATTTTCCCCGAGACGTTTTGGCTATCAAGTTGCGATTGGGAGTAAATTCCACCAGCTGCCATTCCAGATAGAATTACAAGTGGGAATTGGAGAATTAAGCAAAAGTATCTTGATCACATTTCCCCCCTGATTAAGGAAATTTGCTGATACATCAATATGTACATTAGGGGAGGGCGGGGCTAATAAAGTTACTTAAGGGTTTGGAAAAAGCTTAAAATATCATATTTCCTAGCTAGATAGAACAAAATGATCTGAGAAAGAGTTGTAGGGCAGTAAATTTCCTAAAGAATTGAGCAATACATTTCGCTTTATCTGTTTGGGAAATATGATATTTTGAGCTTTTTCTAAACCCTTAAGTGACTTTTTTAACCCCGCTCTCCCCTATATAGTTTTTCTACATACCAATATAAACACCTGTTAACACTAAAGATTAATTATTCATTAAGCTTTATAATAAGCCAGACGTTTATGCAGAAATGAGAAAAAATATAAATAAACAAAAGAAAAAAGATTGACGAGTTTTATTTTGTTTAAATGAAAATTTCATTTCATAGAAATAAGATAAGATTTTTAGCAATAATTTCGATAAATTTGTCGCTGAAATCTCTTTCAAATTACATTTCTCAATTTCAAGGTAAATTAATTTTTTCTGCATTATTAGCGCTTTAATAAGTGCACGAATAAATGAAAAAAATTACATCAGACGTTCAATTTTCATACCCAAAAAGAACCATTGGAGAGCTTTCGTTTGAATTTGGCCTCAAGTCACCCATTTGGGTGTCGTCATGATTTACGAGGGACCTAAGAAGACACCCAATTAGACAACGGGAATCATCCATGCGGGGCAAAAGGACTCACGCCGAGTGAGTGGAGCCATTTGGGGGTTGATTGCATTCCCCAGAGAGACAGTGACATGCAATAAAGAGCGTCTGCAAGTTAGTGCAACGGTCGGGTCAGAGGGCAAGCGCCGGTGCAAAACCTCGCGGCGTCATTGCCCGCGCATTGGATGCACTGCTGCAAGCCCGCGAAAGGGTTGCAGACGTCACCGCGACACGCTTTTGCTGTTTATCCATCACAGCATACAGCAGCGTAGACACAACAACAGCATCTCAATATAAACGATCTTCTCTTAGTGTGCTAATAAATTAAGAAACGAG
This sequence comes from Lutzomyia longipalpis, assembly GCF_024334085.1. Taxonomy (NCBI): domain Eukaryota; kingdom Metazoa; phylum Arthropoda; class Insecta; order Diptera; family Psychodidae; genus Lutzomyia; species Lutzomyia longipalpis. The sequence continues at coordinate 21,912,339 of NC_074709.1, forward strand.
CCGAACCAGGGTGAGCAACTTCCCCAGACAATTGCTCTGCAAGTTATGTCTATACGTCTCTTGCCACTGCAATCGAATGCGATTTATCTATTGAGACTCATTAAATTCCTGGTTAAGCTTCTTTTTCTCCTTCGCTGCTTTTCACATTTCCCAGACACAGAAAAAGTGGCTCAGGCTGTGAAAAAAAAGCGCGATAAGTGAGAACGTGACTCTTATGAACTGAAGATTATTATAAGCAATCAATGACATGCCTTTGTACGCACTTTTGAATAAAAAGAAAACATTAAATGTATCAGAGAATTGCAAATCTGTAGTGCTTGAGAAGAAAAGAATATTTTTAGAAAACGTTTTTTTTTCAAATTGATAAAGTCCGTTGCAGTAATAATAATTGTTTTGTATATATAATAAAACATACATATATAACAATAATATATTGTTTTCAATAGGAAAGCATGCGCAGCGCACATTTTCACAACAAATATTTAAGAAATTTTTCTGCAATGAATGCAAACGATGATACTTTGAGTCACACAAAAAACCACCTTTGCGGGCAAAGATTCAAGTAGCACGCAAGGCGTCTGCAGGCGAGAAATTTGCAGTGATATTTCAATAAGAGTATCGTCTCAAATTGAGAAAGTGCTTTTTGAGTGAATTTTCCGACTAATTAGTCGCCCCTCATCAGACTTTCTCAATGAAACATTAAGATGAATTGCGAAGCGAAAAGTTTGCGAATGAAAAAAAAAACCATCTCGTGAAGGCGATAAGGGGCAGAAAGTTGAATGGTGAGTGCTATTATCAATGGGAGACGTCGGCATAATTAATTGAATTTATCATCATAGCCATTAGTTTGTGCTGGAACAGAGATTTCTCTTGTCTTCCTGAGATTTTCCGGTGCTTGGATAACTCGGAGATGAATGATCTAACTACTTGAGGGCATAGAAACTAGAAACAAGTCTTGAGAACGGATATTACCTCACACAGAATATCAGACGTGACATGATGGAGAATTAAGAAAAAGAAAATATCAGGCTCTGACTCTCAGAATATCAGACTTTAGCAATCTTGTGCGTCTCAGAGTTCCTGTGTGCCCTCATTGGTAGTGAATAAGAACATCTTTAGACAAAAAGTTCACTCACAGAAGCTTTTTTCTTACTAAAAAAATGAACTGTGGAGATAGTGGGGCTAATAATAGTCACAAAAAGATTTGAGAAAAGCTCAAAATAATCAAATTTCTCAAAGAGATAGATTGAAGTGGTCTAAGAAAGAGTTGTAGAGCGGAAAATTTTCTATAAATTGTTGGAAAATTTAATATTTTCAGTTCTTTTTGTAAACCCTTTCGTGAATTTTTTTTGCCCCGCTCTCCTCTATAAGTGAAAGAATTTTTAAAACTATTTTAGGTCTAGAAAATCATCTCTTTTGATCATGTCTAGCCCATAGATTTCCTGATATACATGAAAATTAGAGTTTTTTCCAGGGAGCATTTTAAACTTTAACCTTTTTGAAATATGAAAAATTTTTTTAGTTTGAGTAAAAAACATCAATTTCCCTTAAATTAAATGTTTAAGAAAAATCTTTCTTACATTTATCTCACTTATTTGGGCAATAATTCTTAACCACCTATGAATGCAAGTTTCCTCAACTCGATTATTTGGTCTCATTTGCACCCCAAACAAGCGCGCCCTTTTCGAGATAATGTCAGTCAATTAAGCATCTCTTGGCTCACCCTCTTTGCCCTCCCTATAGCCACCACTGTCTGGGTGCTCTTGGCGCGTCAACAATTTGTAAATCAACCCCAAATGTGCGTCTGTGAGACGGAACGCGCCCAAAACAAAGAGTCTCGGTGCCGGTCTAGTCGACTTCCGGTTTCCTGAGTGTGTCGACAAGGGCCCCAGAATCAAGTGCCACTGTCTCATTATTTTCACACAAAACACCACGAGATGGATGGGTTCAATTTGCGGCCAAAAATCGCGCGCGATGGTTACAAAAAAGCAAGACATGCACCTTTTTTGTTATTTGCTCATGCCTGTGCACTTTTTTCGGCATTCGTCCGGCGCCAGGTGGAAAATTATGGAGATTTCCTTCAATTAACTGCAAGTGGAACTCACCTGGAAAAAGAAAACGAATAATATTCTGTCATTACGCTGGCCTTTGGGGACAGTGGAGATGAGAAAGGAGGAAAGTGGCAAAAAGTGATAGGAAAATACTTCTCGTACTGTACTTTCGCGTGCTAAAATGGTCGAGAAAAAACTCACGAAGCTGTCTCATTTGAGATGCCACGAGTTTTTAATTGAGATGATTCAGCATCACCCCATTGATTGATGCTGCAATCATTTGCGTCAACCAGAGAACAATTTTACGTCAGAGAGGAAAAAAATGAAAACCACAATTTTTTTCCATTGGAAAAGCTTTTACAATTTAATTTACATATAGAGAATTTCTAACGTGAGATGAAAAATTCATCATGTGGGAAAAAATGTGGATGATATATAACCACATTGTCACATATAGCTATGGGGGGAATCCGCATAGAATTGGAATTGATGTGGATTTTGGCAGAGATTGTGGCATAAGATTTTCTTGCTGTTTCCCCTCACGACGGAGTAGCGGGTGAAAGGGAAGCAGTTTTGTGCTGAGAAGGAGAAATTCCTGAGATAGCTAGGAGACACTCGCTTAGTTGTGGCCAGATGGTTGCTTTTGGATCTACACAGGAATTGTGCTAATTTTAGGTCCATTTGAAGGAAATCGATTTGGTGGGTTTTTGCAATTAAAAATGAACAGAGACAGCGCACAACCACAAGGAATTCCACACACTCAGTGGCTTTTCCATTGCGATCGTGCGAAATGTTGCCAAATGAAATTCCTATAGGAAAATGTAAACATTTAATAAAATCCCATAGAACTTTCTTAGTATTTATATTATTTCTTTGACCACACTGAGCTCACTATTTTCTCGTGAAATAAAGCCCCCCTATCGTGACGAAAATTGGCGACGCGATTGCAAAAAAAAGAATGAAAAAGAAATAGCAATAGTGACGCGGGAAAGCGTCTGCGTCGGCGGATAAATGTAAAGGATATAGATAAATAGATTGAGGGAGGGATAACTCAACAAGAAATTCCCATCGATGTTCAATGTGTCTGATCTAGCGCCTGTGAAAATAGCTCAAAAGATCTATTTTTAATTTTTTCGAGCTATATGTGTGTCTCAAATATTTGTGCGAAAATTCTGTCACTTTAACTTTCAGCGAGTCTAAACAATATTATGTATAGTAGAAGGTTTGGCTCTTATACTATATTTATTTAAAGTTTACATAACTTTTTTTTGCCTAAAACAAATGACCAATAGATTCACAAGAAGATCATCAAGAATTATATTAAAATATTACTAGATCAGAAACTTGAGGAATCGATGATGGTTTTCCACAAAATGAATTAAAATTATTTTCTTGACAAATTCTTTTTAGAGAAAATTTGTGATTGAAAAATCAACTCGAATGTTTACAAGAGAAGTAACTTTTATGAACAAAGCTTCAACCATTGTATTGACAAAGCAGTGTCGTATCATTAGTAATTTTCCACCGATTGACTTCTTAAAACCCCGCCTTCATGTCCATTCACATAAAATCCCTTTTTGCCCCTTCAAAGTAGTGCGAATGTCCTCGCAGGAGGGTGAGGAAAATGTCTCTCTCATCAGAACAGAGAGCTATAGTGTGGAGAATTTTCCAATTGCTATTTTATGCACGACAAAATGGGAAAGTGTTGAGGAGCTGAAACGAAGGGTGTTCGATGAAATCTGGTATCTCGTTTATTGGCCAATGCACTTTGGTGTTTGTCTCCAGTCTAGACGGAAATCCAGTGCAGTGAATTCTGGTTCTGTGCAAAGAATCATCACAAAAGTGAGAAAAGAGAGCATATTTGCGTCTGTGTTTGTGTTTTCATGCATTTTGCTATCAAGTTGACGTGAAAAAGTACACCGCTTCGGTGAAGAAAAATCAATTTATGTTCTCATAAACTATTGCTGAGGGGACGATAAATCTATTAAAGATTTAATTCCATCAAAAAGAAGCTAATGGTTTGGATCAGAACAATGTTTGAAATTTCTTCTTAACATTGATCACATGAAGGAAGAGAAAATATTTAAAACCTTTAAAGGAAAATCTAATTTTAAACCTTCTTTTAAGTAAAATTTTCTTATCCATTTCAAGCATAATGCTTAGTGATACAAAAATTGTTTTATAAAAAATTTAATACTCAAAGAGCCCAAAGACGACTAATAAATGGCGTGCATCTGAGATTTAGCCGCTATCCACCATGAGATGCACCGCATGATGTAGCAACTCTTGGACATTTCTTGTCTGCAATTATCCAGTGTCTGCTTGTTGTGCCAGCGATATTATAGTGGCAGAAATGCCAGACAATTAAGCGAAATTACGCGAAGAGGGGAAGAAAGGGCCCGTGCAAGAGGCCGCAAGATAAAATTCCTTGTAGCGACCATAAATGTATATGTATGTATATAATAAATCTGACGGTGAATTCGCCAAAGACAAAGAGACTGCACTCAATTGATCTCTTCTCTGGTGCAAGTGCAATTGCGCATTTTGACCAGAATTAAATTCATACAAAAAGCGTCTTTTGCTAGATTATTAGGCTTCATTAATTAAAAAACTTTTAACTTTAAAAGCTTCTAAAACGATTTAAAAGTTTATTAAGTTATTTAAGAAAAAAAAAACCCTTAAAAGCTTGACAAGTATAGTATGTCAAAATCTTGAATTTTCTTCATCAACTCTTGGATAATACGGTAAGGCAGAAACTTGGAATGTAAGATTCTATACCTTTACAAGCACATTCCTAGATTCTTTCTCTAGACATAAATCGAAAAAATCTAATATTAAAAAAAAAGTTTTGTCTTTTTTCATCTTCATTCTATGAGTACTATCAACTCTCATAAATCTTTTGTATCATCTTTTTGTTCACTCTCAATCAGCTGCCGGGTGCGCATTCCGTGATCACCCGCCAGGAATGCATCCCCTTTGCTCCTAACCAGATGATACAGCGACCGTACCTAAGAAACTTACCACACGTATTAAGCCTTCCTGGGTTTGGTCTTTTCTTTCACCTTCGGCAAAACCAGTTGCTCGCACCGATTCTCCACAATTATTCCCACTGATTTATTCTCCCGTACCCCATTCAAACAGGATGTACCTTCGATAAAGAAGATCTCACAATGCACTTGGTTGTGTAAAGAGAAGTTTCATCATATCTTGTGCATCGGAGCACCTCAGGAAAAAGCTCTCATATGTAGTCACGAAATAAAAATAGACTCCATTGTACCATAATTCTAGAGTCTATATAACTTTGATAGCATAGAACACGATTATAGACTCTGATTGCGAAACAAGAGCTAAGATTGGCATCTTGCTATATGCAAAAGATCTTCATGTGGAGAGATGGTCATGAGTTAGAGCGTTTAATCTCAAAACATACTCATTTCCCGGAGGAAGAGTTTTTTTTAAAGAAATATTTCAGATGAGATCGTGATGAATGAAATGGAGGATATAGTAATAGATATTGTAGTAATTACTAAAAGGTTTATATCTGTTGCTCTGTGAGCCAGGCTATAAAACAGCCATATGAGTAAGATAATTTAATCGAGGACGCGTTTTATTTAAATGTAAAAGCCAAATTACAATAATAAAATCAATTTCCACTTAAAAAATGATCCCTTTCTTCAACGAAAGGAAAATATGGCTAAAGAAAATTGTTCACATAAAATATGTATATAACGTAGGAAAATATAACGTTGAAAATCATGCTTTTATTCCATGTTAGTCGCGCTGATCGAGCCTCAGGAGACGCGACATTTATCTATTTACCGAGACACGGTGCAATGTTTGTGCTTGTGAGGCATAATATGCGACAGTGTACATATTAAACTTCCTCTTAAGACAATTAATTATTTGTAAGTCACTTTGATGGTATGCCGAGCCAATTGATGCCGATTGGGGCAATCCCTCGTGCGATATCACACCCAATATGCCCTTTCGACGAGACACCCTCGCGCGACTCACATGAAAAAGGTCAGAGGTGAATGCCAAGTGCATTCAATGCTCTGCAGAGAAAGACAATTCACTTGATTTCTATCTCAAATGTTCTTTTCTCAAAAAAAAAAAAAAAAAATTCTGCACTTTTCTTATCTTATACAACTCCCACAAATTGTCCTTTGTGTAAATGAAAAGGAGTTCATTCACGCTTATATGGGGGTGAGATTGTTGGAAATGTTTGCTGGTTTTTTTCTATGTAATTTTAGTTGAAAATGGTAAGTTTTCTTGGCGATTTCCTCTTTATTTTTGGTTCTCCAAAATACTGTGCGTGTTTAAATTGTTTCTTATAATGAGGTCCTCATCCGTATAAGCTTGAATGAACTCCTTCATAATGTAGGGTAAAGACCACAAAGTATATAATTCTAGTTATTTTCCTTTTTACGAAGTTCGCTGATTTCGTGGAAAGTATTTTACATATTTTATGCTATTGACACGCTGGAGGACAGGGATATGAGGCATAAACATGTTAACAGTTATTTATGAATTTCATTTAAAGTGTTAGTTATTCATTTTTTTAAAATTCTTTTTGGACAATTTTTTTCAATAGATTTTTAACCCAGGTGCCAGTCTAGATTTCTTTTAGACCTAGGAGAAAAACAATAGTTGGTTTTCACCAATGTGTAATACCTCAGTAATTCATCCTATGGGTTTGGGGGAGATGAGAATACTCGCGATTGGATATATCCTCACAACAGGGAACCTTTCCAAGAGTGCTCAATTGTTAGACAAAACTATATATACCTACATACATATATTATGTAGTATATTTTATGTAGTTTCAACTTTTTCTCAGTCTCGCAAACGAGTTTATTTGTCCAGACATTGTGTGTTCATGCCATATGTGATAATGTCTATATGCAATTATGCATGAATTGCATTGATTGCATTCGGTGAGTCGAGTACAGTTGAGTACACACGAATTGAGTTGGAAAATCGTTCATTGACATATGTTGCCGGAGACTCTGCAAAATGCCACTGTCTCAATTGACTCTGTTTTGCATATTTCACTCGTTATTCTAGCACAAAATATCCACATTGTCTCTCGCGATCAAAATTCATCCCCTTCAGTGTAGCGGGTGAAAGCTCAATGGCCTCAAGCTTGTCTTTTTTTTTTTGAAAATGCATCAGGCACTTCCTTCAACACTTCTTCATACTCTCTCTCCATAGCACATAACATGCAATTTAGTGAACATTACTCACTAAAAGAAGACCTTTTGTAAATTTTTAAAAAAAAAATCCTTTAAGAAAATTTAAGAACTCGTTTAATTTTCTTTAAATTTAATTTTCTTGGGCAGGTTATCAACAGACGATTATTCTCATAAACGTCCTTACTTTGCTCAGTCTCATCGCTCTCAAGAGTGTCTCCTCCGTCCAAATCCACATCACTAAAAGAGCCCGAAAAATGCGGTCAGTAATTCGCAACGATATGTGGGTCAATGAAACGATATTTTTTCCTCTTTTCCACCCACAAATCTCTCACCTCTTAATTAATTCAATTCTTGCATTTTATATCATCTGGCATGAGCAAACTCTTTTTTCTTCTTTTCGTGGCCCAGACGTTCAACGTCAATTGAAGCAAATCCGAATAAGAAAGCATTTAATTGAATAAATAGTCTGAGGGGCGAAACTTTCGCTTTCACCGTGCCTTGAATATTCGTGAAGACACGATATTTTTACATTTTACGATGTTAAATTCTCACACTTCACATCACATCCAAGTACAATCGCCCAGCAACTGTCCACCACACGTGTCTGCACGAATATTTTGCAGACCTTGCAAACAGCCCCATAAGGGTGTCCAGGGGAGAAAAAAATAAATGCGAAAAGGGTTGTGATAGTGGTAATAAAATTTTCTATGATTGTAAAAAAATTATTTGTCTGTCAAATATTCATTGAACGCCAAAATTGATTTTAAAAAGAAAATCATCAGTGATAACGTGCAGACGTTTCTAAAAAATACTTTTTATAAAACACGAAGATTTGGTCCTATTCAGCTACCAAGAAATCTTGGAAATTTCAATAATTAATTTGAAGGAATTTAACTTATTTAGAAATTTGATTTAATTTTTTTTTTAATGATTAAATTAAAAGTTAAGGTTTCAATACGATATGTAAAAAATGTAAAAAATTTAAGGTAAGTACCAAAAGTGATCGTGGCGACTTGTTTACAGTCTTTCGTGAAAATATGCATTTTCTGGGTGGGTGGGTCATACCTCCTTGTGAGTAGGCGACGAAGAGGTCAACAATATCTGTCGCCGTCTCGACGGTCCGCGAGATGCACCGCCGGAAGATGATATGACTCTGTGGTATGGAATTTCGGGTGGGCAATTGTAAAGAATGCTGCACGTCTCGTCGTGACCCTCCAACTCCAATTAATCATGTAAAATTTATACACTCACTAAGCCACACGAGCTGAGCTGTACATAACATATGAGTTGAAAAAAAAATAAATGCCGCTAAAAGTGAAACATTATTTTGTTGGAAAAGCTTTCCAGAGAACTTCGTAATTTGACTTTTCCGAGTAGCTCCTCGTGCGTGTTTTTCTGGGGCTCCGCATGGCATCACGTCGGCGGAACGTGAGGAGGATGAAAGCCTATAAATACAGACGTACTGGCAACAAATGAATTTTTGCATCGCGAGACACGGCGGCCAAAAATAGTCGCGACACGCCGAAGAACTTTCACATGGGTCTTTGGGAGCGACAATTGATCCCAAAATAGCCTAAATCCTGCATGAGGTTTTAGTGCTGTTTAATTGAGGGGTGCAAAACAAGCCCAACATTGGAACTTAGGCATCATACAAAAGTTCGAAATAAAATAGGAAAACACGATGAAGAGGAAAAAAGAGAACTTTTAACAGACGCTAATGCGCATTTGCTGCACGAATCTGACCCTTTTCATATTTATGTATTGCATTCAATCAAAATGGATGATATATAAGCCGATTAAGTCGACTTATTTGTGCATATTTCAGTGCAAAATTCATGCGCGATTTTTCATTGAGAACACGCTGCATCTCTTAGATATTACAAATCTGACAAGAGAATGATAGTTCATGAGCCTAAAATGTAGGGATAAGAATCATCAAGACTCTTTAAGTTGAGTGAAGAGCTTTACACAATCTCTATTAAACGGATTTATCTTGCGCATGAATGTATGAAAAAGTTTAGAAGATCAAAGACTAATTAAAAAAAATTTTTGAATTAACGAATAAATAACATTTAACCCATGATTAAATTTTAATTTGGAGAATCATCTGGTTGTTAATTAAAACACGTGCCTTGCATAATGTTACAGGTGAAATATTTATAGTAATATATTTAATATAAATATCATGCATATATTTACAATCAATGAAATGTGTTTTTTTGCAGACAATTACTCTCGATCACAAAAAATAAATAAAGCTTATGAAACAGATTATTCCAATTACAAGTATTTTCGATTGATGAAAGAAAGGGAAATGCCTGAATTAAATTAAAATTGACAGTGAATGTAGTTTTTGGTGAGATTAAAGAAGACTTTTCGTCTGAATCTTTAATTTTAAAGTCCCGTATATATAAGTAGTTTTTTGGGTGGGTTGATGACGCAGTATTACCTTGTTAAACACTCGTAATCTCCTATGTAAATTATATTAATATGTTCTCAACATACATAAGGTGATATTTTACGGTTTTAAACAGAATTTGAACATTTTAGCTGTGTTTCTTTCAGACACAGCTTTTGTGTACCGAGCAAAATCGAAAGTCGTCAGATCGGGCTCAAACTTGGGATGAGCACGAATTAGGGTCCCCACATTCCAAAAAACGTATGCGCCAAAAATTTTTTTTTCCGGCCGTCCGGCCGTCCGTCCGGCCGTCCGGCCGTCCGTCCGGAGTTCAGAGCTAAATTGCAAGAGAACGGTAATAGATAGAGACTTGCGGTAAACGGCAAAGTTTAAATATCGACCAGAAGACGTCCGATTATGATGTCAAATTTTACCCCCCACCCCCCCGTCCGCCATTTTGAATAACCTCAAAATTTTGTTTTCGCTATATCTCAGCCGCTATTATAGCTAGAGGGCTGAAATTTTGATATGTTGTAGAGGTCATCAAGAGCTTTCCAACGATACCTCATTTTTGAAAATCGGTCAAGCCGTTTAGCCAATATGGCTGCCACAATTTTTCATCGAAAATCGACCATAACTCGAAAACGGCTTGACCGATTTCGATCAACCCGGGGTCAAATGAAAGATCTCAACAAACCCTACAACTCTCCAAAACATCCGAAGTTTCAAAAGTGACCGCTAGGGGGCCAAAATTCAAAAACAAAATTTTCGATGAGTTTTCGATTAATATCTCGAAAACGCCATTATCGATTTGCTTCATTTTTTGATATGTTATAGCTGACTATATTATCTAGCTCCATGCCAAAAATGAAGAAAATCTATGTCGCCGTTCTCGAGATATAGCCTTCCAAAGTTGGCATGTCATATCTCAGGTTCTACAAGTCCGATTTTAATCAACTCAAGCGCAAATGAAAGGTTTCGTGAAGCTCTACAAATGTCTAGAACATTGCAACTTCGAAAAATGACCGCGAGAGGCGCTAAAGTCAAAATAAAAATTTTCGAAAATTTCGAACTCGAATATTTCGAAAATGCTATTATCGATTGACTTCATATTTTAATATATTATAGTTGAGGTTAAGACCTTTCCAACGATAGCTCAAACTCGAAAATCTATGGAGCCGTTCCCGAGATATGGCGTTTTAAAGATTTCTTGCGGGATGACTTTTCAACTTTTCCCGACTTTGCGCGTATTTAAATGAATTTGCGTTCTAGTTTGCTCTCACAAAATTGGTACACTGAAAGAAACACAGCTCTCGTAAGCTTGGTCAGCTTACCAGTACATTTTTTTAATAAAATTGCGCCGTAAAATAGCACTGACTTCATTGCAATTTTCGCGTCAACTTTTGGTGCACTATACCCATCCAATTGTATTGGATTGATCAACGGGTATGAAGCGTAGCTATGAGCACATGTCTAGACAGTCAAATAGAATTAAGAAAAATTAGCAGAAAAAAAATCGTGTGTGGCGTTAACAAAAATGAGTGGAACAGAACCATTCTCGCCACACACGTACAATTGACAAGCAGACAAACATGGGGTTATTTGTTGAATTTGCATGTTGGGACGCTCAATGTGAAAGAGTCACCAAAAATCGCGCTTTTTTTGCTGCTAAACACGTGCTTCTTTTTTTTTTGGCAACCATCTCACTCAACCAAATAGCCACAATTCAGTGGCTCTCTCTGACTGGACCCAAGAATGTATAAATTATTAAGTATTAAGAATTAACATCACTCGTCTGAATGCTGTAAAATGCACAAAATCATCAAATAATAGTAGAGGAGAGTGGGGTAGGGTGGGTATGATTTTTATTGGAAAAAAATATAATTTAGAACTTATACAAAAACTTTTGAACTTTTTACAAAACAGAGTCGTAGCCAGAAATATATTCAAGACAGTGTTTTTGGATCTGTTTTAAAAATGACATTGAAAATGAATTAAAAACATACTTTGACATTCTTTTTCAGCGTTTGACGTTTTGAAAGATTTGATGTTGCTATTTAACGTTTGACGCTCATTTTTCTGGTATTTGACGTTCGTATTTAGGTCCAACGCTTTTTTACTAACGTTTCATAATATTTTTTAGCGTTTGACGTTCCTTTTCCAAGCTTTACAGGATTTTCTTTCAAATTCATTTTCAATTCACGGGATGATACAATACAAGATAAATGCTATAAAATCCAACACCTTGCACACTTATTCTCTATTATAAAGTGCTACTGTTTACACAGAACTTTCATTGTGCTCACTTTTCGCAATATATGATTCACAAATGACGTGATTTTAGTAAATAGAATTATGGGTGTGCTTAAAAATGCGCTAATTGCCCTTGAATACACTTTCATCATTTCAGAAAACATGTGAAAACTATATGGAATAGATTCCTCGCAGTATCTTGCAAACGGCTATGAAGTAGCTTTGTTTGCTTTTATTGCATCACCTTCCGTTATTCATTCTACACCTGCTTGACCGTGAATTTAGAAAACATTTTTCTATAGGTATTACAGGTGTTACATACGGTTTTATTGCAATTTGGGCTACATGAAAATTCGGCAAGGTTTGTTGTTTCGTATGATCGTATTCAGCATGAAATAAAAAAAAGTTTTAGAGTTTAAAAAAAATTGAAACGGATTTGACCTCTGATTCTAAAAGTATATAGGTATATTCCATTTCTATGTTTTTAATTTAATACCTTTGCTGGTCCGAATTGAGCCACGTTCCCCTACTTATAGAGACATTCAATCATTTAAATTTAAACCACTCTATCCCTTCTCATTTCATCCTTAACCCGTATTTGTCTATTATATAATCGGAAAATTATTTTTCTTGACTTTGAGAGCATAAATAAAAGTTCCTAACTTTCTTTAATTTTGAAATCCAAGAATTTTGTTTGAAAAATCAATATCTATTTTAGAAAATTTTGAAATGAAACTCTCCGAAAATTCCTAGACTTGGTTTCAATGTTCTAATTTGGGTACACTTGCATTTTCACTTTTCGACCCCACTATTTTCCCATTCAAATTCTTATCAATTGAATAAAATAAATCTTCATTTGATAATATAGAATTTTGTTCTATGGTGTAGTCGATGTAGCAGGTATATAACATTATGTATATGTGTTTGCAAAGCTGGGGAATTAGTGGAAAATTACATAATGTGGTTTTTATAGTTGTTCTAAGAAAAAAAAATACAAGAAGTAACAAAAATATATAAGTTAAATAAATTATTCAAGAGATAGTCTCTGTAATAAAAAAAAGACACGTAAGATGTAAGGAATCTTTTGAAGAGTATTCAGATAGTTTAAAAAAAATTGCAGTAATTTTCTATTAGACTTTGACTGAGATGGAGATGTTGGAAAAACATAACGACACTTTTAGTGGTGTTTTATTCCTCAACCTTGAGACAGTTATTAGTCACATTTATTGAATTGTCAACAGTCAGTCATGACAGACAGAAAAATGTTGAAACTTGGCGGCTTTTTTGCTCACACTGACGCTATTCTTCACGAAGCGAATAAAGAGAGGAATAAGAGAAAAGAATCACACACGAAAAATTGCAGACGCCAGACGTTCGATAATTTATACATTGATAATATTAAATGCTTGAAAACTTGTGCCCCTCTTGCGCATTTAATTCCGGATGGAAACAGACACAGCCAGACTGTCGAGTGACTAATTGACAGCGATGCAAAATGCGCTCTTTGGGAGGCAGGCTGCGGGTTTCCCGCGGGGAAAAAAGTCCAATTCCACCCACTCCAAAATTCCGCCGGAGGGATTGGTTTAAAACCCATTCACGCCTACATGCTATATATGGCGCCCAAAATAAGCCTTTTTTAACTTCCCCAGCATTTCCTTAAGCGAATCTCTCCAGACAATTCGCATTACCGTCAACTAATAGTCCTAATTTACGATCAATACCAATATAACTGATCATTCGCAGTGTTCAATTGGAAAGCTTATCGCCATGGAACCGCATTTGGTAATTCAATTTACAAGAATTTATTATTTTTCATTAAATGCATCGATATCCGCGGAGTAATGGAGTCTGAAATTACTTTTTCAGTTTTATTGTTCAATTTGAAAAAAAAGATCATTTTTTAATGTTTTGAGTAGGTACGATTGAAATAATTCTAAAGAGTTAATTCTAAATTGCATTGCAAGTTTCGCTAAACCAAAAAATAATTAGTCAGGAACTTTTTAATATTAGCTCAGCAAATAATGCAATATAATCTACCTCTGCGATTTAGGTCAAAGTAAAATTCCACTTTTTTCACTAAAACTTCTTGTTAAATGTTCTTTTTGTAGAATATTTTTAATTTAACGATCACTTTTATTCCATTTTGGCTAGCCAGGTTTGAGCGTAACGAGATATGTATTGTAAAATGACGCTATTTCCTCACAGCCAAGCTCTCAGCTAATTTCTTATCACTGCTTCACCAATCTTTTTCTTATCAAATTGTGATTTTTTTATTTCGTCAGCACCATATATTCTCCTTCATTCACGTAACTCAATTGGAAGAAAAAAAAATAGCTCACAAGTTCATAAAAGTTATGAAAATTTTCTCACAAAAGCTACCGCGATAGAAGCACCCGCGCGAAAAGCTCTCGAGACGCCATTGCGTAATTTGTGTGTGTCTGCGCTCCGCAATTGAGTGTTTGACATTGAAAAAAAGAGCTCCCCCTCATTGATCGTTGAAACTGAAGTGTCTGCCGAGTCACGCGGCTCAAGAAGTCGCGTCTAGGAATTTTCGCGATAAGTCTACTTCTTATCGGGAGTAGCTTTGTGCTTTCGTCTAGAGTCTCACCCAGTCCCATTGTTTGCTCTCGTGACAATTTTTGTTTCAACAAAAACTAAAGAATTCTTAATTAATGTGAGAAGGGCATTCAAAGGAAATGTTCATATTTAAGGTACTTTATAGGTAGTTCTAAATTTATTCTATATAGTCTTAAATGTATATTTAATCAATTGAAATTAAACATTAGGCTTTCGCAGCAAATATAAGCATTTATTTTGCAAATCTTAAGATTTCTTCCTTTAACCACTTAAGAAATTTGAGATTCAATTCCAAAGTTGCGAGAACGTGTAAGTTAAAATGCAGATTTTGTATTTTAGTTTTTTTTTTCGTACACATGCGTCAAAAGATTCGGATGCATATAACAATTCCGGGAAAAATGGGTCAAAAGTGTCGGAATGCAGAAGTGAAAAGTTGTTTCTGGGTAGGAATAAAAGCAACGTTGCACGTTTTATTTGTGCAAATTTTCACAACACTTTATTGCTGTAAACAATCATCGATTCTTTTCGTGTTTGAACCATTTCTTCAATGAGTGGCAAATAGCGAAAAACAGATTCTTGTGCCAGACTAAACACCACATGGAGATCACTTGGAGTTTGCGGAGCACACGATATTGGGACGTGACTAACAGTGGTGGGAAATTGTGGTGTCCGGGGAGAGGAAAATTGAGCTATTTTCCGGCGATCTTCATTTTAGTTTACATACATATACTTTTTTTGCGTATGCCCCATTGGTACTCCCCTGAAGGCCACCTTGAGACCCGAGACACAACACAAAAGAATGACGCGATGTCTGGCCGGCTGCGGGCGTGAATTTTTCACAAAATAGCACAAGTATTGAAAAAGGAAATATTTACACTGAATTTGCATAACTTTTTTTTTCACTGCCCGTTGGGATTTCAGATTTTGAGGCATTTCAGCAAGTGAAACAATCAATCTTACGATGAAAATGTGCAAAGTCAGGCAAGAAAGCACAAATACTAAAAGTGTTTCAGGAAAACATTAGTTTTAAGTCAGACATTTATTGTAAACATCAATGCAAAATCATCATCTATTTTCCCGCGCAAAAATTCATTCTCAAATAAACTCCCGCGCATTTCGTACATAAAAACACCACTCTAGTACATATTCCCTCGTGCACTTGCACATAATCCCTCGCGTACATTTTTTCTCTCTCGCGCACCACGCTTATCCCTCGCGTACCTTTTTTCTCTCGCGCACCACGCTTGCACATAATCCCTCGCGCACATTTTTTCTCTCGCGCACCAATCTCGCATATAGTCCCTCGCGTACATTTTTCTTCTCTCGCACCACTCCCGCACATAGTCCCTCGCGTACATTTTTTCTCTCGCGCACCACTCTCGTATATGATCCCTCGCGCACATAAAGATCACTATTCCCTTGCATTCTCGCCCATGATTTTCTTCGGGATCAGCAATTTTTTATATACCTTTGATTCTATTTGACACGATAAACTCCTTCTCTCTTCCCCGCGGAAGAATTGCCCCATAGTTTTAGCTAAAATGATGATCTTGCATTGTGTCCCCACCAAATGCAAATGCATTCCTTAGGATAAGAAACTGTATAAAAGGAGTTCCTGTGCAAAATAAAAATCACTTGTTCTCCAGCTTACAACCAGTAAGTAGCTTGAATAAAGTCCTAAAAAGTCTCTTCCCAAGGCAATAAAACGCCCAAGAAGAATAAAAGATTTTGGCTCCCAAGTAAACTTCCCAGGAAGCAATTCTCGTGGAAGTTTTTCCTAAGAGTAAAAATCTATTTTGTTAAAATAGGTCCCAAGTGGAATCTTTCCAAAGAGATTCCTCCCAAGACCTGGATAAAATCCCAAGGGAAGTTGCCTAAGAACTGAGGTTCCCCAGTGACTTTCCCCAAGATTAAAATCCGAAATAGGTGTTAACTCCCAAGTGGAATTGTGCCTAAGGAAAATATTCCCCAAGCAAGTTCCACCCAAGAATTCACCAATTCCCCAATTATTGCTTCGGGGACGATTTATTCGCCCTTCCCCGAACAATTGGTCCTTCGACCATCCCACTAATCATCATCTCAATATTTTTTAGTGGGCAGAATCTACTTTACCAGCGGGATTACCCCTCCTGGGGTAAAAACCTCACATATAAAGGAGATACTTCATAGCCGGGCGCAGGGAACAATCTCCAGAAACAAAATTGTACAAAACCGAGGATCATCCAGATTATCGGTCACGGGCACAAGACTCCCCAAAATAAAACCTCCGGAGACAAAAGTCACAGAGACTCCACTTGATCCAGAGGCTGGCAACACAAAACAAACACGCCGCAGAATAGCCCATCAGCCCGTCTTGGCACCTTCAATCGATCCCAGTTTATTGATTGAAAACGCACTGTTGGAGGAGAAAAAACCGCCCAAATCAGAACAACGCAAGGCAATCCTATTGGCGGATCCACTTCCGGCAAAACCAACAGCCCAAACGGACAGAGAGGACGTACTATCACTATCTCCATCATCCACACCGGGCAACTCACGACCAAACTCACCATCAACAAGTGCAGTGGTCGAAGAAATTGTAAAATCAGAGGGTGATAACGTGAAATCTTTGGCTGTGCCCGCAGCTAAACACAAACACCCGATACAGGATTCACGACATAAGCAAGCACCTCCACGTGAACATTCAAGAGGTGAATCGCCACGTGCGCCTCCAATTTGCAACAAAAATCCATTAATTGGTCAACATCATCCACCTCAATCTCGTTATCCACCGCAACTTCCAGGGAGAGTTGGACACCAATATAGACCATTCATCGATAATTTGACGGTCACGAGGACTCTGCCTCAGCAGCAACCACCAATAAAGGAAATAGTACACCGATATCCCAAATTCTCCGTAACAATCAGAGGAGAGGTGTCTACGGAATTTAAAGAAAAACTGCTTGATCTGGTAAACAAGGAGGGAAATCAGGAAGTGCCCACAACGACTCTTACACCTCTGTCTGCTAATCCTAAAAAGAAAAAACCAAAACGCAAAGCTGCCGCATATTGGAAGAGGTTCAAGGAAATGCGTGCGGAACTGGCCAAAAATAAATAAAAATTCATCATTTTTTTTTTTATTTCTTACCTAAAATAAATACATAAATAAAAAAAAAAAGTATTTTAACAACAAATAAATACTTATAATTGAGAAAGAAAATCAGTCTTTTTTATCACAGTCCAGTTCAAAAAAAAAAAAAAAAAAAAAAAATGGCAACAGGCGGGGCAAATACTCCACAAACCCCGGAAAAATATATAAACTTGGTCAAACAACAAGCTGACCTACTCGATCGTGTAATAAAAACACACGACAATTTTAGCAAGTTGGGCGCCGCGCGACGACGCGAGAAAGGTCGCGATTATTACGACGAGAAGTTGGAGGCGATAAATGAGATATACAGCTCGTTCACCACCGCCCACGAAATTCTAAAGGACGAACTAGATCCTAACGACCAATACTTTGTACTCTCTATCCCAGAACGTATGGAAGAGGCGTACAGTCGGGCCACAAACTTTGTTGTAACCAAGACAAAAGAAGAATTTCCGGGACTCCCGGATGAAGTACTCCGCGAGACAGGGACAGTTAAAAAAACTCCCACATTACCAACCTTAACCATACAACCTCCTTTGGCTACCCATAATGAGGAGCAGGCAAATTTTGCCACACCACAGGCGCCAGAGCCTCCACAAAGACCATCTCTACACAGACGGAGATTGATGGAATTTTTGAACGCACTTGATTTGGAAGAAGGTGAGACACAACACCGACCAAACGTGCCAAAGTTGCCACCAATATCAATTACGAAATTCTCAGGCAATGAAAAGGATTGGCAGCCTTTTATTGAGATGTTTATGAGCGTAATTCATGAGAACCCCAATCTCTCAAACATTGAGAAACTCAGATATCTCATCTCCTACTTAGATGACATACCTCGCAGGCTGGTAAAGCATTTGACTTTAACCAGCGCTAATTATGAAAGCGCACTTCATATTCTGAAAAGCAGATATGAAAATAAACGTATGCAGGTAACCACCTATATGAACTCAATTTTACAGAGCAAGAAGCTCACACCTGGATCTGCCATTGACGTCATTATCCTACATGATGCACTAAATGCATGCATGGCAGGACTAAGAAACCTGGGATACAACATCTCCGCTTGGGATCCCATGTTGGTCGCAATCGTTACATTAAAATTCGACCAAGACACCAACAAGGCATTTGAAGAAAGCCTTGATGATATCACGGAAGTGCCATCCATGGATAAAATGCTCAAGTTTCTGATCAAACGATATAGGATTTTGCGAGCATCTAGAGAAGCAAAAGATCATCGCGAAAATCAAGTAAATAAAGATCAGAAAAAGAAAGTACTAAATGCAACCACTTCGACAAAAAAATTAAGCTGCTCCATTTGCAAAGGGTCTCACCTGTTGATGCAATGCACAGACTTCAAAAACATGACTGTAAAGGAGCGTTATCAACATGTAAAAGAACATAAAATATGTTACAATTGCTTGACGCACAAATTCACCGAAAAATGCAAGAGCAAGAAAACGTGCTCAAGTTGCCAGAAGCAGCACCATACTTTGCTCCACATGGAAAAACGGGTAGAGAAACCAGCCCCATCTTCGTCTAAAGACAATAGCACAAAAAATCTACATGTGCAACAAGAAAATTCCTCAGAAGATTCTTCTGACGAAGAAACAGTAGTGTTACATGCAAACAGTGGAGCCTTGATTATGCCCACTATAATTGTAAAATTACGTGGAAGGGATGGAGAATACCAACCCTACAGGGCACTCTTGGACACTGGCTCAGGCGACACGTTTATCTCTGAAAAGGCAGTACAAAATCTACAACTGCAAAAAACCAAGGTCGTCACAACAATAAAAGGCTTTGGGGACACCACTGCAGGAACATGCAAAGCTACAGTGGATGTCCAATTAACACCACGGTTCGATGCCAAATTCAGGCTAAGAACTACAGCGCTTGTTATGAAAACCTTAACCTCCATGATCCCAAACAAAAAATTGAATACGAAAATAAATAGCGAGCAAATGAAAGGAATTACACTTGCAGACCCATCTTATCACACTCCAAACCGCATAGATCTAATACTTGGAACAAAAGTATATGCGAAGATTGTTGGTACACAAATCAAAAAATTTAACCATAGTCTCATCGCCCAAGAGACAAAATTCGGCTGGGTTGTTATGGGACAAATTGGAGATACAACTACTAATGAGACAGTAAGCATGGTATCAATATCAGAAATTGACCAAGCAGTAAAGAAATTTTTTGAAATAGACGCCAACACAAATGAAAGAGCAGAACATGAAGAAGAATGTGAAATTCATTACAGAGAAACACATTCACGAACTGAAGATGGGCGCTATGAAGTTTGCATACCTTTCAAAGACAATGGATTGTATTTGGGAGAATCAAGAGGACAAGCCATGGCTAGACTCTCTTCAATGGAGAAAAAACTTGCTACAAATGCAGAACTCAAGACGCAATACGTAGACTTTATGCATGAATATGAGCAACTTGGCCACATGACCCAAGCTGCAAGATACACCGGACCACCTGAGAGAGTGTATTACCTTCCTCATCATGCTGTGCTTAAAGAGTCAAGCACAACAACAAAGCTAAGAGTGGTATTTGATGGATCAGCCAAAACCTCATCAGGATATTCTCTCAATCAATTGATGCACATTGGACCGAAAATCCAACAAGACCTGATTGACATAGTAATGAGATGGAGAATATATTGCGTGGTTTTTACTGCTGACATCGAAAAGATGTTCAGACAGATCGGCATGAACAAAAAAGACAGAGACTACACACGAATTGTATGGCGCGATGATCCCTCACAACAAGTTAAGGAATACCAATTGAACACAGTCACATATGGGACTGCGTCAGCCACATTCTTAGCAGTACGCACCTTGAAACAATTGGCAATTGACGAAGGCAAAGATTTCCCGATTGCTGCAAGAGTTCTACAAAATGACTTCTATGTAGATGACATGCTCTCAGGAGCACATTCAGAGGAAAAAGCAATACAGCTGTATGAAGACGTAACCACATTAATGTCAAAAGGACAAATGAACATCAGAAAGTGGACAAGCAATTCACATACAGTTATGCAAGCAATACCAGAAGAAAATCGTGAAAAATCAGTATACAATCTACAAGAAGATGAAACAATCAAACCACTCGGGATTCAATGGAATCCACTAAAAGATACATTTGAATTTAAATTTCAAGTTGAAAACGACAAGTTCTGGACAAAACGTTCAATTCTTTCCAAGCTTGCATCCATTTTTGACCCCACAGGGTGGCTTGCTCCCACCATACTGCAAGCAAAGATAATAGTACAAGACCTGTGGAAAGAAGATCGAGGATGGGATGACAAACCGAGCAACTCAACATTAAGAAATTGGAAATACTTCCTAGAAGATCTTCCATATATTGAAAATATCATAATCCCAAGATGGACTCGTTTCACTCCAGGCACAAAAGTTCAACTTCATGGATTTTCTGATGCTTCTTCAAAAGCATATGGAGCTTGCGTCTACATAAGAACCCATTATAAAGGCAAATATCATACGACCCTATTAATAGCCAAAACAAAAGTAGCACCTATAAAAGGCACGGTGACAATCCCACGAATGGAACTAAATGCAGCTGTTCTCCTGGCTCATTTGTTGAAACGTACAGAAACAGCTCTACAAATAGAGATTGAAAAAACCTTTGCATGGTGTGACAGTGAAATAACACTTGCATGGATAGCACAAGATGCTTCTACATGGACTACATACATAGCAAACCGTGTGAACAAGATACACCAGCTAACTTCAAGAAGCATTTGGCACCATGTAGTTTCAGAACAAAACCCTGCCGATATAGCATCAAGAGGATCAACAGCAGAGGAATTAGTGCGTAATGCTCAAAGGTGGTGGGGCCCAGGATGGCTTCGCCATGAGGAAGAGGAATGGCCAATTAATGGTGAACACGGGCATATGATTGCTTTCGAAGAAGAAGTCCTAAGAAATTCAAAATGCTTATTCACACTAAGAGCCATTGCTCGTCCTGATGTCACTGACAACGATATAGCCATTGCAAAGAAAGACTCCGATAAAAAGAAACTCTTAAATCGTTTCTCCTCTTTTAAGAAACTCGTTAAAGTGGTAGCTACTATGTACAGATTCGTACATAATTGTTCAAAACCACTAGATAAACGATACGGGCCATTGGATACTACAGAATTAGCAAAGGCTAAGAATAAGACCATTCAGCTGTTACAAAATGAAGAATTTCCGCAGGAGATAAAGATTCTTCATGAAAAAGGAAAGCTTCCATCAAAGAGCAATCTGTTCGCGCTCAATCCCTATTTGGACAATGGAATCATTAAGTCAAAGGGAAGAATACAGAATGCTAACATTTCAGAACAAACAAAAAATCCCATCATTCTGCCAAAGACACAACTGACCAAGTATCTAATCTTAGATACACACAAAGAATTATTACACGCTGGGCCACAATTAACCTTAAACCAAATCAACACAGAGTATTGGTTAATCAAAGGTAGCTCTTATGTCAAGAGTGTACTAAAGAATTGCTTAGTGTGTGAGAAGTTGAAGAAAAAATCATTTGGTCAGATTATGGGTCAGCTTCCACCAGAGCGTGTAAACCCAGCACCACCATTCACCAATGTAGGAATTGATTATGCCGGGCCTTTCCTTACGAAACGAAATAAAGGAAGAGGCAATTCAACAGAAAAATCATATGTTGCAGTCTTTGTATGCTTAGCCATAAAAGCTGTACATTTGGAACTTGTAAGCGATCTTACTACAGATGCATTCCTCGCCGCCTTTAATAGATTCATTTCAAGAAGAGGAAAGCCATCACTAGTAATGAGTGACAACGGCACAAATTTTGTCGGAGCATCAAGAAGATTGGATAAGGAATTACAACTGGCAATAGATTCTGGACAAACGAATGCAGCAAGTAAAACCGCAATCTCCGGGATAAAATGGAAATTCATCCCTCCAGGTTCACCACATTTTGGTGGTATCTGGGAAGCTGCCGTCAAAACATTCAAGCACCATTTGACAAGATCTATTCAAAGTACCTCCAATATGACTTTCGAGGAATTAACAACCCTGCTAACCCAAATTGAGGGGATCATGAATTCAAGACCATTGACTCCATTAAGCACAAATGTGGAAGATCTTAGTGCTCTCACCCCCGCTCATTTTTTGATTGGAAGACCAATAACCAGCCTTCCTGCACCGAACGAACCCCATTTCAACCTCACCAAACGATGGGACCGAATTAACGATTTAAGAAGGAAATTTTGGTACAGATGGGGAGCAGAGTATCTACGCTATCTTCATCAGCGCACTAAATGGAGGAATGAACAACGAGGTCCAGAAATTGGAGAATTAGTACTCCTCCGGGATGAGCAACATGGTCCATTAAATTGGCCTCTCGCCAGAGTGATCAGTGTGAAAAAAGGTTATGACGGACTGGTTCGAGTAGTCACTATTCAAACTCGAGGAAACAGAATAAGAACGGCAGCAATTCATAATCTGATACAGCTACCGATCAACGATGAAAACAATACACTGCCTCCACTAACACAGTCAAGCCACGAACCACCAATGGATCAATCACCTCATGAGGCAACTCCCAATGCACCAATCTCCAAACCAGATGCCAGTACAGACACAAACCAAGATCATGATGATTCGGGACCATCTCCTAGCACAGGGGCCATAAGAAAGAAACCAAAAAAGAAGCCCTCTACTGAAGATCACACTGGAGCTACTAGGAGGACGACCCGATCAATGACAAAAAATTTAATGTTCACTCTGTTGAACATCTTCATGATACTGACCACGGTCTTCGCCTCTAACTATACAATCGAACGTCCATCTGCAGGATTATATATCGAAACCTTAGGAAATGTACATCTCACGAGAGGTAACCTAAGAATTGATTTGCCTCTCTCATTGGAAACCTTAACAAATGACTCAAATTCTGCAGAATGGGTCATAAATAAGACTTCAGACATGTGTATGAAATCCCAGAAGTTAGTAAATGATACTCATTGTAACTCTTTAATAGATCATCTATCAAATGAGAAGTTGCTGCTTGAAGGAAAGTTAAAAGAAATAAAGCAGCAAGTATCTACAGAACACAAAGCAAAGAGAGGGATACTAAGGAGCATGTTTGACTTCTTCATCGGTGACCAGCATGATTCATATCTAGAGTTAGACGCTATAATGAGAAATAGGAATTCATTGTTGCAAACAATGAATCAACAAACCCTTCTGTTGAACACAAGAATAACACAGTCCAATGAACTAGCGAATCAAAAGCTCGAGTTATTCAATGAAAGAATTGAAAGTCTAACGAAAACTATTATAGAAATGCAACCATGGAGGATCAGAGCAGAATGGAACAGTATCGAAATACGCATGATAACTACTTACCTGGCAGCAATCAATTATATTCAGGAGCTGAATGAGTGGTATGATGACATCCAGAGCACCATCAAATTTGGAATGCCAGGAAGCATGCTGATTACACGAGAAGACTTAGAAAAGAAGTTTTTAGAGGCACATGAAAAACTGGGTGCAGAATTGACGATTGACAAAACACCCATAGGGTTACACAAACTCACTAAGTCAGGTAGCATGATCTATATACACGTTTATTTCGAAATACTAGAGACGACCCCATATAAGCTCATCCACACATCAGCGATTCCTAAAATATCCAAAAATAATACCTTTCTCCTACAAGAGGTTAACATTGAGTACTTAGGACTAGGATATAATGAGCAAAAATATTTTACGCTCACAAAAGAGGAATTGAACAAGTGCAGAAGATTGGGAAAATACACCAGAGCTTGCCCCACTGATATCGTGTATAATTTAGAAGAAGACTCTACATGCATGATAAATGAAATCATAAATAGAACTACTCCAGAATCATGCACCATACAGAGAATAGCAGTGAACGGAACGATATGGAAGAAATTGCACGACGAAACCTCATGGATTTTCATCACTGAGAAGCCAAGCCTGGTAGCAATTATCTGCAATGGACATCGGGAAGAAACAATGATTAACACCACCGGAATATTAACAACAAAGAGAGGCTGCGTTGTTAAGACGAAGGACGTCACCCTCAGGTCTAATCAAGAGATTCAAACCATAGCAATCACAAACAGACCGATGAAGTTCCCGAATATGGATGAGATAAACATGGAAAATCTTCCCACAATTGAACTGCAGACATCGAAGATAATTCAGCCACACGAAAACATATTTGCTAAAGCCGCCACACCAGTAGCGACTGTGATTCCTTTCGAATATTATTATGTTCCCAAACATACAACATACTCTATCAGTGGAGCAATAATATTCATCATTGGAATGATCATCTTGTGGAAAACAAGAAAACAGTGGCTCAACTCTTGCAGAAAGTTATGCAGAAGACAACGAAGACGAACCCAGAAGAAGGAAGAACACCCTGTCAACACAATAGAAGTTCAGGAAACTACCACAACGGAGGAAAGGAACATCCCACTCCAACCGATAGAAGAATCCAGCAGTTCATCTCTAAGAGAAAGACTGGAAAGAATCTACAAGGAACATCCAACCCTTCAGTTCACAGCTGCCGGGCCCCAGGATGTTTCAGGAAAACATTAGTTTTAAGTCAGACATTTATTGTAAACATCAATGCAAAATCATCATCTATTTTCCCGCGCAAAAATTCATTCTCAAATAAACTCCCGCGCATTTCGTACATAAAAACACCACTCTAGTACATATTCCCTCGTGCACTTGCACATAATCCCTCGCGTACATTTTTTCTCTCTCGCGCACCACGCTTATCCCTCGCGTACCTTTTTTCTCTCGCGCACCACGCTTGCACATAATCCCTCGCGCACATTTTTTCTCTCGCGCACCAATCTCGCATATAGTCCCTCGCGTACATTTTTCTTCTCTCGCACCACTCCCGCACATAGTCCCTCGCGTACATTTTTTCTCTCGCGCACCACTCTCGTATATGATCCCTCGCGCACATAAAGATCACTATTCCCTTGCATTCTCGCCCATGATTTTCTTCGGGATCAGCAATTTTTTATATACCTTTGATTCTATTTGACACGATAAACTCCTTCTCTCTTCCCCGCGGAAGAATTGCCCCATAGTTTTAGCTAAAATGATGATCTTGCATTGTGTCCCCACCAAATGCAAATGCATTCCTTAGGATAAGAAACTGTATAAAAGGAGTTCCTGTGCAAAATAAAAATCACTTGTTCTCCAGCTTACAACCAGTAAGTAGCTTGAATAAAGTCCTAAAAAGTCTCTTCCCAAGGCAATAAAACGCCCAAGAAGAATAAAAGATTTTGGCTCCCAAGTAAACTTCCCAGGAAGCAATTCTCGTGGAAGTTTTTCCTAAGAGTAAAAATCTATTTTGTTAAAATAGGTCCCAAGTGGAATCTTTCCAAAGAGATTCCTCCCAAGACCTGGATAAAATCCCAAGGGAAGTTGCCTAAGAACTGAGGTTCCCCAGTGACTTTCCCCAAGATTAAAATCCGAAATAGGTGTTAACTCCCAAGTGGAATTGTGCCTAAGGAAAATATTCCCCAAGCAAGTTCCACCCAAGAATTCACCAATTCCCCAATTATTGCTTCGGGGACGATTTATTCGCCCTTCCCCGAACAAAAAGAACACACTTTTTTTGGCTATATACCATGTACATATATATTTGTTGTAGCTTTTTTAGCTGCTAAATTTAGCCCAAAAGTTGATGTGCAATTTCCACGTTATTTTTGAGTCTCATCGTGTCTCTTCCGCAGATGAGATCCTCACTGTCTCGAAGAAAAAAATTCAACAAGATAACGTGGTGGAAAAATATTAAAGTTAGCGATTGCGTGATAATATTATCACGAGCACATGTAGTCTGCAAATGACAACATTAGCTTTTATCATAGTGCTTTCCAAGAATTTTCCCATATGTAATTATGTGTGCTTAAACTCTACAAAAGCACAGTTAATGTGTACCTGAATGTACCTACTTTTCTGTAATTGTTTATCTTTTTTCAATAAAATTTTAATCCACAAAAAATGAAAAATTGATGCAACATTTCATGGATGACTCTGTACGATCCCACGCATTGAGAGAAGTAAAGGGAAAAGGCAATGAGAAAATGCAGAGACAAATGTATTGTGAGATTTTCATTACTGATTGACCTTGACACGTGGATCTCATGAATCAGGCCTTTTGATTAATTCACCTATTTTCCGTCTCATTCGTCATAACATGTACCTATGTATGTATCGTATGTATCGACACTGTGGCAATATTTTTTAGCTGAGAATTTTTTATACCTTGCTTAAGTCATTTATAGCGAAACAATTTAATGATTGTGCATTTTTATGACATAGATACTCTTATTTGGGACAAATATTAGTTTTTTTTTTGCTAAAGTGGATAATAAATTTAATTTAAAACTGTAGGTAATGTTTGTCAATAAAAATCTCATTTCTAGACGATTTTCAAACATTTTTTTCTACAGAAATTTCAAGACGTGTTTCATTCTTAAATTGTGGAAAATCATGCCTTATTTTTGAAAAATATTGAAAAAAGTCTCCTAAATAAAAATATTTTTTAATCCTCTTAGTTTATGGGATGTCTTTTGTCGATTAAACTGGTATCAATTCCATATAATCAAGAAAACAAATTCTTGTCAAGAAAAACCTTATTTTTTCATAATCTTAGAGAATTAAATTCATTTGTATAGAATCTTTGAGGCTAATTTTAATCAATTTGAATCACTTTTAACTGGTTCAAACGGGGGAAAAGTGAAAAAAAAGACTTAATATTTGAAGTATTCGGCACTTTTCCAAGAATTTTATACATTACGCAGTCCGTTGGCATTGAAAATCAAACTGTCTGTTTTGCAATCTTGGCTGCATTTCCGATCCATTATGAGATTTTGCATTTATGTATATACCGTTACGTATGTAGGTATTACATACATTTATGTAGGTACCTTATAACTATTTAGCTATTTACGTTTAAATGAAAAATTTCAAAGTCAATCAAATGATGACTTTTCTTGCTATTTTTTTTTAGTAAAGTCGATAGAGATCATTAGATTAAAAAAAAAAGAAACTTTAACCCTTGGCGGATTTTGCTGGCCACCATTGCCAATTCGATTTTTTAATTCGTCAAATAATATAATTTATCATAATAAATTCTATTTCTTTATGTATAGAAAAGTTCTATGACTTCATGTTCATCGTAAGAAAACTTGGAAAAACAATTTCTTTTTGAGAGAAAATGGAGGCAAAAGTTTGAAACTACAAATATCGGATCCTGCAAGGGTTAATCGTCAATAAGTTTTTAGTTTAAAATGCGATTTGTTCATCTGTGTTGTATTTTATTATCATTGAAACATAAAGATAAATTTGAAAATTCACTAAATAAAAAAAATACGGCACATATAGACGGAATTGCAACATAACACATAAGGTGACGTGTTATTGATCGTGACTCCCGCCGTCGTCATCTTTATAGCTGGAATTATTTTTGCAAAGTGGTGTTAAAATATTATTTATATTGACCAGCTAAAATTTCTTGACAAACTTATGAACAAAAACTTCTTTCACTCAATTGTTCTTTTTTTTCTTTGTTTATTTTTGGCCAAACGTTGACTTTGGCACGGACATTTTTGACTTGTCTATATACGTCTGGGTTCCATCAATTATGTCCACCCTTCTTTGCTTTTTAACGGCTCGCACAAAAGAAAAGCTTGTGATTCATAATGAAGAAAAAAAAAGTTTAAAGTTCTTTTTTTTTAATACCTACATATAGATAGTTGTGGAGAGTGCCTTAAAAATGAGATTGTAAAATTTCGTGACAACAGAGGGGGAGTTGATTGTGAACAATAAAAGTAATGACATTAAAATATATACATAGTGGCAGGAGTATAAATAAAATATCCACATAAGAATGCAAATGTTGCACATAAGATATGCAAATCACGGACATCTTACATTCGAGAAGGCAAATGGGCCAAAAAATTTATTTTTATAGTTGCAATGTTGTTGAGGCTTTTTTTCTGAGTGTCTCCGAATTATATTTGATGTTAACCATCTTGGTAAATTGGTAAATAATTGTAAAATGGAATGGAATTTAAATGGATAAATTAATAAAATAAATTACAATTAAAAAAAAATATTATTTTTGTCCTTAAGTTAAGGTGTAAAAAAATTAAGTCCACTGACTATCGGTTTGTTTATTTCTCTGTTTGTTTGTGGCACGAGAAATCTATCAAAGAAACTGGACTGATCGTACTAAAATTCGGTAAATTTTAACGTACAGTACAAAAGCATGATCTTTCCATTTACTCCCAATACTTAATGGAGAAATATATAGGTAGGTACGTAAGAAATAGGGATCAATAAAACTTGAAAAAAAAAATTGAATGTTTTGTATACCCACCATTATCAGCGATGTGTGAATCGTTACGCCGGAGCGTGGCTTCGTGATGGCCCGTGACTTGGGGTCGATCAAAAGTCGTAATATTGGGCGCTATGGTGGTGGGCGCCTCGTAAATACTGCTACAGTTCGTGGCACTTTTTGTCGCTGTCCGGTTGCCGAGGTGGTCGGTGGTGGCGCAGGGCTCCTTGGGGGGCGGCCATGGCGGAGCGGGGGCGATCGTTCGGCCGGCCGGCGCGGCGCTGGGCTGCTGGGGTCGCCCTGAACTCTGAGGTGGCACCGCGAGGGGGCTCGCCGACAGCGTGGGGATCGTCAGGAGCATACATAGGAGCGCTAGGGCTGCGCTGGCCCCCGCGGCGCCTCTGGCTGCATGCGTGGGGGCCACAGCGCCTACCTACAGGGCACAGAGATGGCTCACCGGCTCGGCGGGCCGCGCCCCGACCGCCAGAACAGGCGCCACGCCATGTCTCTATGAATTTGCTTGAGCCCCCCGAATCCACCAACTCGGGATCCTTGGCAACTTAAATCAACACACACTCACTTCACACTATGATCACTTTCACTTTGGCACCCACTTAATAGTCACTGTCCACACGCGGTTGAATCAGTGGATCATTCTGCAAAAAGGAAACACCATCAGGTATCAGTTCATTGTTAAAGTATCAGGAAGGAATTTAAAATTTTAAAGTAGGATAAAAAAAATTCAAAGAATAAAAAAAAGTTCAAGGGATCGTATTCTCGCAATTTTGCTTTAGTCTGCCCTATTCTTCAATTCCTATTTCACGCAAGAAATTGATGCTGTTCGAGGCCGCAGTAATACGCAACTGAAAGACTACTTCACCGTCTCGACGATAATTCTGCATCGTGTCGCCCAAAACAATACGCGACACATCGACGACGTCGCTACGCCACGATTACGATGCTCTAAAAAGGTCTATCATTGAGATTTAGATGCACTTTATTTAATAAATTAAAATTTCCTGTGATTCATATGGAATGTTTTCTCATAAAATTACCCATTTAAAGTGCAGGAAGAATACATAGCATTTTACATAGATATGGATGGAGTTTTTTTTTAAGGAATTTGAGAATTTTTTTTAAAATAATATGTTCTCTTCAAATTTTATGCTCGATTAATGACGAATGTCTATCCAAAAATATTATTTTATTGAATTTAGTCCCTCAGAACGAACTTCCATCCAAGGTGTAAACTTTTGAAAAACTTGTGAGACACGTGGCGTATCCTACTACACACTACTATGGTGGATTATTTCAAAGAGAGCTAAAATCTTTTCAGATTTACTCGCCTCTTGGCAGCTCGAGATCATCGTGCAGAAATATTCTCGTAGTGTCTCTCACGCAACTTTTGTTTGTTCACAAGTTGTGTCTTGGACTCGGGTCATGTTGCTACATTTTTGTATGAATATTTTAAGTGGAAAAGTTAGGCGAATGTCGGATGCCTAACACAGTTGGGAGAGTAAGCGAGATAGTGGAGTGCCATGGAGCGCGACTTCAGTGATGATGATGATGATGTGTGACAAACAAACAGCGGCACACGCGAAATATATATAGCAGGAGGACCTTTTTTGTTTGTCTCCTTGTGAGTCGCAGAATAGATGTGCGAGAAGGGCTCAAGAACGCTCACGCATGAGACAAATTCGCGATAGTATCGCACCCCTCCGTCTCGATTTCTCCTTTAACGAATTCCACGACAGATGCATCCAAGATGATACATTCGCTCCATTGGCACCAGGCTTGCACGAATCGCAATTTGTGCCATCACCAGCAGCGTAAACAAAGCGATTATCTCTCCTGCATCGCTACGTGCATTGTGGACCATTCTAAGAGACATTGTTAGCTAGGTGCGGCCATTTTTTTGTTTTCTTTTTAAGAAAAATCATAGTGATAGTTTTTCCAAGTTCTACGTGACTAAATCTGAGTGTGCTGACTTTATATGTTTAGGTATTTCCTTTATAAAGTTTTTGTTGTAGTAAGTTGAACCTTTAGTTGTTGGTTGATATTTTAAACTGTCAACATTAACATTTTTGACCTGTAATCTATGTGTGTTGGAATAGGAAAAACTCAGGAATAAGAAAATCTATAATAGCCTATATATTTGCCTCATGTGTATTTATTTAGGCATATGAAGCTAATTTCTCCAAAACGACTTAACCGATCAGTATCAATTTTGGAAGAAATAATTAAGGATTTATATCTGTAAGAGTGCTTCTCTCCCCTTTCTTGATATTCTGCTTTAAAAAATATTTTAAAAATTGAGCAATCTTTGACCATATATTTGGATATTTTAAGGATCAGAAGATTGATTGATCTTTGAGGAAAAAGATCTTCTTATTTTGTTCAAAGAACGTCTTTCACCTAATTTGTACAATTTTTATATTTTGTAATTCACGGAATGTGCTGAAAACGGGAAAAATCTTATTTTCATTTGCTTTTTAATATGAAAATTATTTTCTTCAGACAATTAAAAATTTTATTGTATGACGTGCAGGTACTTACAAGCACAATTTTCATATCATTACTCTTCCTCAATTTTCCAGTAGTAAAAACTATGTATTCCGACCTACCACAATGCGTAAGTATATACACATAAAACTATATGTTTTGCAAATGGATATAAACCGCATGAATAAGCTTTTTCTTTCTAAAAATCAATAAAAGTCCGGTTAAGAAATAAGTTTTTGCCACTTAATGGATATACAAAGAAATTAATTGACATTAGATAAAAGGAAAAACACTTAGGTCAGTTACCGATCAACCATACTATGGGGAATTTTATCTTATGATTAGACACAGAAGTAGAAATAAAGGAACTTTCAAAAGCGGTCAAGTGAACCAAAAGTTCCAAAAAAAATTAATTCTAATTTTAAATTCTTTAAATTTGTAAGCCTTTATAGGTGTTTCAATGGAAATTTGTCCACTCATTTTCATCAAGATTTTTTTCAATAAAGATTCGTTATCATTAGGAAAAACATAATTATTCAAAAATGAGAAATTTTTTTATCATAAATAGAGATGTATGAAATTTGATAAGTTTTTAAAGAAAATTAACATTTAAAATTGAATCAATGTGTAGATATTATATACATATTTACCTAAAATTATCAGAAGTTCTTTTCGAAAATTGTCTTCAAGAAATTATATACAAAGAAATTATTGCTGGAAGCGTATAAATAAGTATTCTAAATAAAAATAAATTTTGAAACGCATTTCAAAATCAAAGAGATCAACTAAATGATTGTGAAATTTCTGGAAAAGTATACAATTGTAATATTTAAAATAGACATGTTTTGGGACAGAAAATCATCAATCCGGTGCAATATTTCACTTCCAGCGTTGCATGTTCATTGAGCGTGGTGTCAAGAAAGCAGCATATCTAATTAGATGAGGAAATTATTGAAATGCAACAGTAACAATGTTGACTGCAGCGAAACATTGGCGCAGAAAAGCATCATGTCCCCAACAATTTGCTCCTCATGTTTTAATCCACACGGATCTTTCTTATTTGCACCGTCGACATAATGGATGCACCCATGGCACAAGAGTTGATAATTTATTTGGTTCGCGGGATTGGCGCAAAGATGGATGGCAACACATATTTATAAAAGGTTTTTCGTTGGCAAAAATAGCTCTGTCTTCTATCGTTCTCGTCGTTTCGTACAGTGTTTGTATTTATTATATTCTTAGCTGACGGCAAATGTGGTGAAAACTCACAAAATCTACTCTTTTTCACAACTTTTTCTTGTATATATACAGTCCCATATATACATATATCTTGGCTATATACAAAAAAATGAATGATTCAAATTTTAATTTTCTAGTAAATCCACAGAAAAAGGAAAATGATTTTCACATCAGCCAAATGCAATATTAGACATTTTATTGTTTTTAATCAAAAATTCATGAAAGATCAGACATTGAGAGAAAACAATCGCGCGCGTTTATAGGTTAGCATCTCGTGGTTCTATTTTTGCGCCTCATCTTCTATCTGGGAGTGCGAGCGCATATCACAACCACAAGTACATATAACTACGTTTGTATAGTAATTTATTTGTGTACGATCGCGACAACTTTTGTATCATAAAATCAAAAATGCACCAAATGCTAGCGCAATTTGTTATCCTGAAGGGAGAACTCGTTGTCGCGAGAGTACAATCTTGGTGGAGTCTCAAACCCGACCCAATGCTTATGTTCAAAACACAGGATCATATTTGTCTTCCAAGATGATCACATATCTACAACAAAACGCTTTGTAAATTATTTATGAAAATATATTAAGCTTCTAAACCAATATTGCGATCATTATGCCATTAAAATCACTCGTAAAAAATCATTGATTAACATAACTACTCTCTGTAGTAGATATATGATTCATATTCATTCATCAAATCTCATCAATTTCGCCGCATGTAGCTTTCGATCGCGTGAGAAAAAATCGCGCGACTTATCTCGCTCGCATGAATAGGATTTTTCAACTTTGACTAATTTATTTAAATTGATAATTGCGCTCTAATACAGAATATCAAGTAAATACAAATATATACATACATACATTTTTACATAGTATGGAAGATTGCAAAACAAAAAAAAAATATTGCAGAGAAATGAAAATTAGAATCATAGACTTTGAAAAAATATGTTTTTTTGACAATTTATATTTGAAGGGGGAGTACAACTTTAACTGTAAGGAATTTACAGAGTAACCCAACATATTCTTATGGGAAATACTTATCAATTAATGGAAGATGTAAATTAAAAAATGTACTGGTAAGCTGACCAAGCTTACGAGAGCTGTGTTTCTTTCAGTGTACCAATTTTGTGAGAGCAAACCTAAACGCGAATTAATTTAAATACGCGCAAAGTCGGGAAAAGTAGAAAAGTCATACCCTAAGAAATCTTTAGAAGGCCATATCTCGAGAACGGATCCATAGATTTTCATAAATTTTTTTTTGTTTGAAAGGTCTTGAAGTCAGCTATAACATATCGAAAAATGAAAAAAATTTATGTCGCCATTTTCGAAAAATTCGAGTTCGAAATTTTCGAAAACTTTGTTTTTGACTTTAGCGCCTCTTGCGGTCATTTTTCGAAGTTGCAATGTTCTAGACATTTGTAGGGTTTCTCGAAACCTTTCATTTGCGCTTGAGTTGATCAAAATCGGACTTGTAGAACCCGAGATATGACATGTCAACTTTGGAAGGCTATATCTCGAGAACGGATCCATAGATTTTCTTAATTTTTGGCATGGAGCTAGATAATATGGACAGCTATAACATATCAAAAAACGAAAAAAATTTATGTCGCCGTTTTCGAGATATTCATCGAAAACTAATCGAAAATTTTGTTTTCGATTTTTGGCCCCCTAGCGGTCACTTTTGAAACTTCGGATGTTCTAGAGAGTTGTAGGGTTTGTTGAGAGCTTTCATTTGACCCCGAGTTGATCAAAATCGGTCAAGCCGTTTTCGAGTTATAGTCGATTTTCGATGAAAAATTGTGGCGGCCATATTGACTAAACGGTTTGACCGATTTTCGAAAATGAGGTATCGTTGGAAAGCTCTTGATGGCCCCTACAACATATCAAAATTTCAGATTTTTAGCTATTACAGGGGCTGAGATATAGCGAAAACAAAATTTTGAGGTTATTCAAAATGGCGGACGGGGGGGTGGGGGGTAAAATTTGACGTCATAATCGGACGTCTTCCGGTCGATATTTAAACTTTGCCGTTTACCGCAAATCTCTATCTATCACCGTTCTCTTGCAATTTATGGTTGAACTACGGCGGACGGACGGCCGGACGGCCGGAAAAAAATTTTTTTGGCGCATACGTTTTTTGGAATGTGGGGACCCTAATTCGTGCTCATCCCAAGTTTGAGCCCGATCTGACGACTTTCGATTTTGCTCGGTACACAAAAGCTGTGTCTGAAAGAAACACAGCTAAAATAAAATAATAAATCTGACTAATTTTGAGATCTGTAGTAGTATATATGTATCTACTCTTTTATAAGTTGTATTTGTGTTATTTTCATTTTCAAATTCCCGAGTTTATACATAGCATAGGTATCAGGTCAAAATTTAAGAGAAAAAAATCATCAATTCAATTTCATTACTTTTCCGCTAAAATTATATTTTTCTTTATTCATAATCTAATTAAATGATCCACCCCATGAGTTCAGGTGACCGAATCAGGTGTTTTATTTCGCATCAAACTCCAGCAAAATTGACTTTTGATCGCGAAAACATGAGAGATGCGTAGAAAAAGAAAAGGTGATAGTCAAAATTCAATGGGTGTAAGTGGATAAGAAATCTCATACAAGGAAGAAAGCACGATGAAAATATTCATTCCGTCGTTCTTAGGCGAATTGTACAAAAACAGAGAGCTACAATTTTACATAAATACCACCATAGGAGTGCATTGACCTCAAGGTCGCTGTTGCTGAGAATTCCTAATAATTGTGGTGGTATATTGCGAGCACGCCGAACAACTTTTCGTCACCGCGAAGTTTGGGAGTACAAAGGGGGGAGGGAGGTTGGAAAAAAAAGCTAATTGGGGCGCAGATCAATATATGTATTTTGTACATATATATTGGAAATGTATATAAAATTAGTTACTTACATTTCTTTTGTTCTGCCAACCACACCTCCGAACTATATATTGATAGCACGTGCTCAGATGGAGAGAATTCCTTCGGCACTTCCGTGTTTAACATACACATACATATTCACATTTACGGATGTTTTTGCCCTCTACAGGGAAATTCCACGGCACTTTTACATCGAATACGAACGTTTGAGCACTTAAAATTAAAAGCACTATTCAGAAAAATTATATATGTATGTAAGGAAAACTCCTGTACTGAGGAAGTTTGAGGTTAGAGTTTAAGAAGGTACACCCTCCTGGTGGACCAACACCCAGCCAGCCAGCCGGTCGGGTGGACGAAAGAGGCGCGACCGTCGAATTGGCACACAATATTCTTTAATTAAACCACAGCTAAGCCGGACCACCGGAGAGTGTTCTGAATGAGCTTTTCAAGCACACGCGGTTATCCAAATGTCCAATTAAATTCAATGGGGGGAGGGCTCCCCTGTGGAATTCACCCTGAGCTTTCGGGGGGGCTTTCTGTGGCGGAGGCTCCGCTCAATTCCGGTTTTCCCAGCAAATGAAGTACACACACGCGTTACGCAAGCTAACTCGGAAAATTTGCAGGCCACCCGACACTTCTTCCACTGTATTTGTGGCCGCGATGGAGCGAGAGGTGGCCTCGCGTCAGCGCATCATGCGCCACATGTGCCCATGGTGGATGTGAGACAGAGATCACCAGCTGTGGGGGCATAAAAAAACGACAGACCGCGAAGTCTTGCTCGCCATCTTGGAGCGACGCATTTTCGCGAAAGAATAGAATGTAATCGCTGTGTGGGACTCGCATACATATGTTGGAGGCGAGGGCCGAATTTTGGGTTTGAGTATGAGATGAAGAACATGTACATAAACATTATGCGTCTAGCAAAGGTCTATTGAAGCAGAGTTTTCCTTGACCAATTTCTCAGTAAAGCTTCTTGATTCTGAGAAAGAAAATTTAGGTAGGTATATAGCTTTTGTATATAGCAAAATACATAACATTGATGGCGGCATTGTAGCGGAAAATTAAGCTTTATCAAAACCTACATAATTGTATATAATTTTGATATGTATGTATTTATACGTCGATTTAAATAAAACCTTATTAAATTATTTATTGCGATTTTTATTAAAATTGAAAAGGAAAAAAGCTGACTTTAGCATTGAAAAATATTCACTAGCGGTTAGTAAGATAAGATACCTACTCAAAATTAAACTTTTAAAATTATTTTGTACATTTCCTTGAGGGTGAAGGGTGAGGGTCCCTAATATATATATATAACAATACCTACTTCATAAATCTATATAATAAAGAAAGGATTTCGTGTCTGTACAGCTATACAAATCTACACCGTTTGACCGATCGTGATGAAATTTGGTACAGAGACTCCTTATATCAGGCGCTTTCGAATGGCCGTATTCATTTTCCCCCCAAAGCCCCCCTTCAGGTAGCCCCCATATAAAAGTCATGTATTTTTTGCAAATTTTTGAATTTGGCGCCTGAAATGTTGTATGAAAATGATTTCTTCTCTTTGCAAATTTTTTTCTTTGGGTTTGATGAGAGCTCTCCATCTTCTTCTCTATATAATAAAGAAAGGATTTCGTGTCTGTACAGCTATACAAATCTACACCGTTTGACCGATCGTGATGAAATTTGGTACAGAGACTCCTTATATCAGGCGCTTTCGAATGGCCGTATTCATTTTCCCCCCAAAGCCCCCCTTCAGGTAGCCCCCATATAAAAGTCATGCATTTTTTGCAAATTTTTGAATTTCGCGCCCGATATGTTGTATGAAAATGATTTCTTCTCTTTGCAAATTTTTTCTTTTGGGATCGATAAGTGGCCCAAATCTGCCTTTAAACCATCATAATTTATTTTCTCTCTGAAATTTGCGCGAAGCGCAACAAATCCCCGCGAAGCGGGGCGAGGTAAATTGGAGCGAAGCGACAATTTACCTCGTTGGAAATAAGAATAAGTTTATATTTCTTGTATTTCCCAATATGTATTAAGCTAATATTCTTTAAATTCCAAACATTAAGAACATTTCTGTTTCTTTTTCTTTGGTTTTCACCCTACAAGACAAAGAACAAAAAATTACATAAAAATTGTAATATAAAATACCCAAAATACCTTATCTTAAACACTCGTTAATTTTTTTTTCAATGGGGTCCTTCTGTATTTGGTTAATTTATTAATATTCGTGTCGTTCAACTCCTGTGCTTATGGTCTGACTCATGAGTTAATACATGTAGTATATAGCGGAGAGTGCAGCGCACAAGAAAACAATCGTATAGAGGAGTATCATGAGAAGCATCACTGCTTTCGAGCGATTTTTATCCTCCTTTGCAGAAGGGGTTTGTTGGTGTAAATTCAGCCGTCTAGACAGGTGGGTCGGTGGCGGAGGGTGGGCGAAAAAAGAGACATCGCATTGAATTGTTATTGCAGTGGCGGCAATTGTGACCAAAAGAATGGGAGTCCTCACGAAAAATCAACCCCTAAAGTCGAGACTTGAGCCAGAAAAATCTCAGATGACTATGGGAATGATGATGAGACTCATTATTGTGATGATGCAGACAAAAATCTAAAGGGGATGGAGGACAAAGTGAATGGATAATGATTCCAAAAATGTCGACGGGTAAAGAGAAGGGCTTTTGTGGCTGTTAAAGTCAGACGGTTGTAAAAAAAAAAAGATGTACTCTCAGGAGAGCGGGAAACACAAGGAAAAATGCCTCAAGAGTTTCTCAGAACAACATACCCAAATAACATCAGCTCAGCATTATTTTATTCTGCTGTTTTGCGAAAAGCGAGTGTGGAGAAAGAAAATTATTTAGAATTTTACATATCTTTGTATAACTTCTTGAAAATCATAAAGCTTCTTACAAAATTGTAAATAATACCGTTGATTGTAGTTTCAATTTGTGAACGAATTTTCCTTATTTTTAATTGATTTACAGGTGTATGAATTGATTAGGATAGTCACTGTATCATTAAAATAGCTCAGAGGAAATTTGTTTGCAAGAATTTGAGTAAAATTTAGCATATTATTTTGTTAATCTTTGTTAATCCCACGCAAGATAAAGTTAAATGGATATTTTATTGGATTTATACATTAATATGTAATTATTTTTACGACCCACGCAGTTTTATGGTAAAACTTCATGAGATAACC
This sequence comes from Lutzomyia longipalpis, assembly GCF_024334085.1. Lineage (NCBI taxonomy): Eukaryota > Metazoa > Arthropoda > Insecta > Diptera > Psychodidae > Lutzomyia > Lutzomyia longipalpis. Next base: position 21,951,187 of record NC_074709.1, read on the forward strand.
ATTATATACAAAGAAAATAATTTAATAACAAAGTTGCTTAACTGCTAAGATTAATGTAACAGATGAGATACAATTAAAATTTTATTTTCCTCATTTAAAACCTTTTAAAACATTTCTTTATAAAGGTGTGGACATTAATGGGGTGTACGTATACTTTTGTTGAAGAGGGTGTTGTGGGTTTGAACAAGCTTAAATTAATATAATACAACATGTATATAATTATGAGACGATGTTATAAAGCTCCTAAAAGTTTTTATGATATATACAGATTTCAGAGCTTCTGGAGATTTTGTAAGAGATCTTTTCGTACCAGGCTCTGATTTTGAGAAAAAAGTCAAAGGAAATATTTAATAAGCATCACATGAGTTTAAAAAAGTCCAGGAAAATGTAAAAGCTTTCCTCGTGTGATGAGCGCTAGAACCTATTAGCTTAGCAATATGTTGCAAAAGAGACAGTATTAAATACCAAAAATGTCTAAAAAAAAAAGGAGAAAGCCACTAATGCTTGTTACTAAAACTTCATTCATTGTAAATTAAAATAGACTATTTCGTTCCGCCTCAGTGAGCATTTGTGCCCTTCAAAGGGCCTCATGAGCCATTTGTCGGGTGCGAATTGCAATTTTCTTTACAATATACAACATTGTTGCAAAAACATTACAGACCTGTCAGCAATGTGCCTTCCGTGCACATGCAAATAATTCAATTTACTCCACCAAGCTAAATTGCAACTTTCCGATCAGCATTTTCTGCACCATCTTCCAATTTTTCTTTACAATTTGTTCGCCGCGTGAGAAGTATTTTGCTATAAATATTGGCGGAGAATCAAACGAACCGAGAAATCCAATCACAGCCACTATATTACTTGAAATTCCCGCCAATCAATAAATTACTACCTATCGTGCTGACAGAATCATCTATTGGGTGTATATCTAATTCTAAAATTAATAGTTATAGTTAGCTTATCACTTCTACACATCCCCCCCCTACGTTTAAAATTTATCATAAGGTGTAGATTCTGTCAAAAAAATGTTCTTTTCTTGCAACTTAAAAGTTTGTTTTTAGATTTTGAAAATTTTTTGTAAGATTTTGACAGTTTGTATTTATAAAAGTTTTATTTAGTGGAAAAACCAAAAGATTTTACTTTCCAAAAAATCGTTTAGAAGGCTTAGAAAGTTTAAAGGGAAATTCTGGAAAACTATTTTCCCTATGAAACGACTAATGAGAGAAACAAACTGTCAGAGTCTTGCAATATTTTACACAGAATACCTACCAAAAATCTATTGAAAAAAAATTAAGAATTTTTGACAGAATCGGCTCTAAAGATCAAGAAACTCTTTTCATTACATTTTAAATATTTTTGAACAGCATTAAACCCTGATTTTATGGACCGATTGTTGCTGGCATTATTTTGAAAAGCAAAAGTAACAATCTGGGAAGCTTTTTATGGTAATTTCTTTTTGACTTCTGCCTACTTGCCAAGCATATGTGTCTACAGCTGATAAGAGAATCTCTTATTATTTTTACAGAATTAAAATTGCTGCAATAATATCCAAAAAGCATTGTCACATTCGCTCACAAAATTCGTGTGGATTCAGTGGATATTTCCATGTGTAGATAAAATGAATGTGAGAGAATTGTGCAAAAAGAGATTCCCCATGGAAAGTAATAAAAGTAGCGTATAAATAAAAAGGAGACGATGAGGTGCATACAGAAAGCTGTTTAATTTGTCGGCTTAAACGCATTTTGCTCATATGTGACCATATACAAAAAAATACGCTAATGGAATTTGATATTAACTTCATTTAAAATATGTACAGTATAAATTTTTCGCGAAGTGTCATAAATTCGTATTTTTATTGTTATGGCAAAATTGCCTGTGCATTTTATATCTTTTGTCTCTCCCCAGCCACTTCTTGCGTGCTTCTTCGGTGAGACCAAGAGTCACGATAAGAACACCCAGTCCCTTGGTTAGGGGATCAAAGCTAAATGCAATGCACTGATTCTAAATTTCAACACTCTGTGGCTGATTTTAGTTACACCTGTTGCGAATTTTATTCTTAGGATGGAATTGCCCCAAAGTGACCATGAGAAAGTGGAATGAGGGGGTAAAACAAGCAGAATCCAGAACTTAAAGGATAAAATGAGAGAAGGGAAATTAAGATAAAAATCAAGTGAATTGCAGAATATTTCTCAATGTTCCTTCTCTGTTGCCAATGCTAAAGGGAACATAAGTGGATTTTATTGTCCAAGTAATTGGGAGAATTTGCTGCCATCACTAACAAATGATTCCATATTAACCATTTGATGTGCAACAGAATCCGATGAAAAGTGTAAATTCTTGTAATCTTTAAGTAAATCGTAAAATATATAGATGGAGACGAAAAGCAAAAGTTTTTGTAAGAGAGCTTTCACTTGCACCAAAGCTTGTGAGTGAGATTAATTTGCATTGTGAGGAAGCGAAGGAGTCCTCATAATGATCAGAATAAAGTGACAAGTCTTTATTTCTAGAACAAAAATAACAAGGATAGAAACCATTTTATTTCAACCATAAACTTTTAAACGGTCTAAAGCTCCTATTATGTTTAAAATTATATTTCAACTGTATCATTATATATAATTTAGAATAGAAGCTTGTGTTTGATTGCCAAAAGGTAAATCTTGCACAAGAGGAAGTAGATAATCTCGACATTTACAGCAACAATTTGTTAATTCACAAAGAACAAGTTGTGTGATATAGCAAAAGGAGGGATAATAATATGTGCTGTCGAGTCCCTTTAAGATGTCCCATGGAGAAGTCATTGAATTCAATGGCGTACAAAAGGAGAATAAATTGCCATGGACCAAGGAAGCTGAACAGAGGGGGTAGATCTGATCATCCTGACCCACAGGCATCATTAGAGGTGCGCGGCATTGCATCACGAATCAGCATCACTATTCGTGATTGACAGAGTGACGGAAGGGCATTGAAATGGGTGGCGACGCGAGCTCCCCGGAGTGAATAATTCATGCACTCTGCAATTCTCTTTCTTCTGTGCATCAGCCTTCTTCCCGAAGCAAACAAGTGGCTTCGCGGGGTGACTGCACGGTGCTGACCCGACCTGGCTGGCCATTGCTCCACCAATCCATTGATGCAAGTGCGACAGAGAGAGTATCACAAAAAAACCCTCGTCCCGCGCATCCGTTGAGGGCAACGTCTTTCGCTGCATGGCAGTGCCTTTTGCTTTTACCAGGATGCCCTCCTTGCTTAACTTCGTATACATCGCGATCTTCGAGTTCTTTGCGCGACTATTCAACTTTCTAAAGCCCGTATTGCATTTCCTTAGTGCACATTTGACAACGTGTAAAATAATTTTTGAAAAAAATATTAACATTGCGTCATTAGTTTTACGATAAAGTAAATACATGCATTGAATTTTATACGAAAAAATAATGATTATTGAGAAAAAGTAGCAATAAACTGGAAATTGTAAGATGTCTCAAATAAAATCTTCGAGTGATAGCTATAAAATTACAGTGAGGATGCAGTAAAAGATATAAAGAAGGTTTAATGAAACTGAAAATATTTTTTTCTATATAAAGGAGGATTGAGGGTAAAATTATAAGACTTCTGAATTGTATTAATTTGTTTAAGCTTTTGTCGTTTAAATTTAAATTAGGGAAGATCGGTGCTAATTAAGTCAGTTTGTATTTTATTAAATTTGCATGATTTCCAGATTGCAAGAAAATTTTCTCAGTCAGCCTATGGATTTTTGTGCTCCAAATATGGACATGAGTAATTTAATTTATTTTATTTTTCAAGATTTTCCGTCAAATACTTTGAATACATCTCAAGAGCACAATCAAAAGGATTCAAAGGGTAAAAGGATAATGTTTAAAGAGAAGAGCAAACATGTAATAAATCCTTTGGTACATTTAATTGTAATCGATTTTGTGTCTTATAAATTTCTTTCTATTTCATTAAATCGCAGATAAAAAGAATGTCCCACTCGAATGACAAAAAACATCCCACATTATTCCTTTGACGGACACACCGATTGTATTCTCAGAGAGCCATTTCAACGACTCTGGAATTCCAAAGCGATTATCATTCTCCACGATTTTTGAAATCTTCATTGGTGATCACTTTGACACCCGACTGTCATTGTCAGACTCATCTTTGGCTTTCCTCTCTCGCATCGCATTCTTCCCTTTTTCTTATCGCCCACTTGTTGCGATGCTTCATCTTTTTGGGGTTGAAGGAGCGCCCAGAGTGTTTTGCTGCGAATACTCTTGCCCCATTCGCGATTATTTAGTGCAGTCAAATTAATATCGTCTGGAGGCACACAGCAAGACCACAAATACCCAACACGGAGGAGATGTAACCTTGAAAGTCTGGAGCTCTTTGGGCATTCCTCCCCATCTCCTTGTTCTCATGTGGATGGCAAAAAGGAGATGCAGAGAACGTGGCTTGGAGATGAGACGATGAATTGAGATGAAATTTATTATTCCTAAACTCCCTTTACTTCACTCATTCACCTCCATTTTCTCTTGTCTTTTGTAAAAAGGATACATCGTGTGCGGGTATTTTTAAATTGAAAAGTCTGCTGGGAAATCATACGGGAAATCAGATGGAGGTGGTTTTCATTTAAAAAATTAATGCATCTTGAATCTTTATCTCGTTTAAAATTAAAATTAAGTGTAAGCTTTGAACCTTTATGGTATTAAAAATGCAACTTTCCGAGTATCTTGATTTTTTTAATTAATAAATATTTCACTCCTGTAAAGCTAGAGCTTCGATAAGTAATCTTGGGTCGTTTAGAAAATTCATCTCTTTTCCTTTTAAGAAAAGCTTATTCTTTTAAATTTATAACGTAGCTTTTTACTAAAATAAAATAATCAACCATTATTGTAGAACCTTTTTAGGTAATCTTAAGAGGAATTCATGCCTTTTTTATTTTTTTTTCTTTAATAAAATCAAATTTAATTCAGTGGTCGAAAAAAATCCTCCATAATTGGATGTATAAAGGCAGATTTTTTGTAGCTGTATCGATGATTCAGGAACTATTAATTCTTCTATCAGTATCCATCGCGTCTGGATAAGAATGCACCAACGAGACTTTACATGAGAGGTGATAAAAATAAAAAGAGAAAAAAACAACATCAAAAACCACCCATTTACGAATCCGCCCGCGAACATGCAGGATTATAAATGACTGGCGATTTTTGCTCAATTCATGCCAAAATAAAGGGAAATGGAATATTGGGAGATTATATTAATGACACAACATCGTCTGCAGATATTTTTGAGTCACTTTTGCTTGCTGCCAAGACGAGAGAAGCGTCTTTTGACATGAAAAATTGTCCCTATCGCATTTTGTAAGACGAGACACAGACAGAACTTTTTCTTCCAACACAAAACGCGGACATATATACATAAACTTCTTTTGCTGCCTCTTTGAGGTTCCGTCAATTTTTATAATACCACACCAAAATAGAGGACATCAAAACAACATTCAATTCACTGCAGAAATTGCCACAAGAATGAAATGGAAAAAAATTCACACAAAACATTATCGTAATTTTTAAGAAGGGTGTATAAATCATAATTTTTGCGCTAAAAAAGTTTTTTAAACGTTTCAATATGTTGGAATGTCGTTAAATAAATTAAACAAAAATTCTCCATTAATTTGAAATATTACGGAGATATTCTGTATTTTATTGACAAAATGAAAAGAATAAAATACCCCAAGAATGAATTAAATTTTAACCACCACTGTGGTGCAGAGGCTGCGACTTTTGTCAAATATTTCAAGTAAAACTCAATAATCATTTATTAGTTTTGTTCAATTAGAAGAGATATAATATTTTATTATTTTTTAGATTATTAATTTCGATTAAATTTGGGTTTTTTATTGAACAGAAGAGGAATTTCAATAAGAAAATCATTAAATTGCCCTTTAAAATTGGGAAGAATTTTTTTTTTAAGAATAAGACTGATTTTTGAGTTATTTAATTTTTTATTCACGTTTTTTTTTTTGACTTTTTTTTAAATAGTAAAAAAAATTATAATAAAATAAAATACAATCGGTGGGATCTTTAGAATCCCCTCGTTGCATAAAGATTGCACGTTGCGCACCCTGGAAATTTCCAATGATACCAAGGTGTCGGTGGTCTTTCCTCTTCTACCAGCTTGAGGAGGCTGCAATTTTCAAGGCGATGGAAGACCTCCATCACCTTTTCCATGTATAGATCCCACATGATCCTTCGCTCAATTTCCTCGACAGTTGGAATATAAGTTGGTATTCCATGTGGTCTCGGAGATGAAAGGCCGTACACTTGTTCTGGAGATGAAACACTTCCAGAGAAGGGGGAGCCATTCGCGGCTTCAAAGAGTGGGCTGTTATTCACATCCTGGCTTAAGGAACTTCCACTGCCAGGGCTGCCAGAAATATTGCTACCTTCAGGATGCGTCATGTTGTAGCAATGCAGACAGACGCAACTCTGGAGATCATCTTCCGTCTGCGGCGTGGATGTCCATTGGTGATACCATGGCGGGGCGATGGGTCCCAACTCTGGACGTGGCACTTCATCACATGGCCCTAGGTCGATGCCATTATCCTCAAAATTATCAGAGATCACTTCTTCGTAATCTTCTGATGGAGCTAAGTCTTCACTTTGCTCCCTTTCAGAACCATCACTTCCACTTTCATAACTATCCTGAGAATACTCAAACACGGTATTGCACATCTTTAGTGTTTCAACAAAAACTTATGACTGACAAACTTTGGCTCAAGGATGGTCTTTTATAGCCAAAAAGGATCAGCTAAAACTGCCTGGATGTACACGTGCTTAAAAGGGACTGGAGGATAAAACCAAATTGTGAGCAGATTTTAATAAGAAAGGATGGATTAAATATCAAAAATACATTAAATGCTCGTTGGAAAATACCTCGTAACAATTAAAAGGTATTCTAAGTCAAACTTAAAAGTTTTTAAGTAACTAAGTAACTAGAAGTTAATGAGGGTTAACTGTCCGTTACCTGAATTAAAAATTAATAATTTCCTGAAATTTTCAGTACATATATCGTTGTTTATGAATTTCTTTTTAAACCTGCGAAGTTTTTCCTAATTTTCTTTACGAAGTTTTCCTGTGTGTTTTCCTTTTCGCTTTTATTTAATTTACAAAGTCTTTCCTTTTTAGCGAAATTAAATCACAGGACCAGCAAGAACAAAAAATCAAAAATTTGAAAGTTTGGGATTTTTCTCCAAAAATAAATTTTTTAAGTTCAGAGAAGCCCCCCCAAAAATTATTTTTTCTTTTTTCAACCCTCTGGAATCCTTACAGATCCTTAAGAGATTAACAAAAACTGTTTGACTTTAAAGAAAATAAAAATATGTAATTTTTTAGCGCTCAAAGTCAATCATTTTTGCGATTTTTCTAGCTGTTTCAAGATCTACTGGCATTACTTAAATTATATAATCTGCTTTTTCTCTTAATTTTAAAGTGATCTCTACACGAGATAATCAGTGAAAATGCGAAAAAGATTTTTTGTTTAATTTTTAGAATAATAAATTTGCCAGATAAACCTTGCCTTTGATGGCGTAACGGCGCTGATTGTCCGATTGTTTACACCTCCAAACTTGGTTTGAGGTAAAAGCAGAAAAAAAGAATTGGAAGATACATCAATGGTCAATAAATTGATTGCATCCACAGACGATCTTGGTAGGTGGATTTTAATTGTTTAACAATGCAGTGAAATAAAAGAGAAGTTCTTGTACACCGCCACTGCGATTCTGCGAGGGTGGTGGGATATAATGTGTGGTCTTGACTGAGAGGGTAGTCATGGCAAAATGTATTTTCAGCTCATCAAAATAAGACGATTCTGTGTCACTCAACGTTTATGTGTTGTCGCAATTAAAATTCACCAAATGCCAGACGCATTAAATTTCAAAGGAAAAAAAAAGAGTGAAAAAAGCATTCGTGATATTATGGTATATTATACATATAAATTTGTATGTATATAATTCTCATTTTAATAGCGATTACTTGTGGAGAGCTGCATGTTTAGTGGTAGATTGATTACAATTCAATCTCATGTTAATTCTTTGAAATATTGGTCGTCAATGAAACCTATATTTCACAGATAAAAAAGAAAATTTCCTCCAGGTTTTTATTTTATCATTCTAAATACTATATACAGTACTATATAATTAATATATATTTTCTCTATTATTTTGTTCTAGAACTAATTTTAATCTTGACGGATTTATGCTTATTCTTTTATCTCTATAAAGAAAACATCTTGTAACGTAGATCAACTCCTGTATTTATTTTATAAAAAAAATACTTAAGATACTGAAATTCATTTGGATGTATAATTTAAAATAATTTTACAATTGAGACATACAGCACCCATATAAATTGTAGAATTTACAGAACATAGAGATTCGACGGTCAGGGACGAAGTCATGGGAGACTGACTGGCGAACATGGCCTGGGAATGGGGCTGGGAAGGCTGGTTGAAGAAGACGGATTGATTGGTGGATTTGTGCAAGTGCAGCGACTTTGCCAGTGGGAGCTCCAGTAACTCCGGCGGGTGAGGGCTGGGAGGTGAGGGGGCGGCTGTCTAGACTCTGGCTAGACACTGCCAATTCGAATGCACCGGGAGCCTCTTGCGCTGCGCTCGCACGCCGTCGTCAGGGCGACCGAGACGGTCGCTCCCGCGTTTCTGCCTCAAACTCCATACACACCAAGTCGCTCTTTTTACTCTTTCGCAACATAAGTTAGCAAATATTGGATGGCAGTGTCCTATTACGCTAAAAAATAGGATAAACTGAATTAAACCTTTTCTTTTAGCTGTGATTCTTTCGGAGAAAAGAATAGCACAGCTTCTATGTATCACCTAAATTTTTTTACATAATGCATGACCTTCATATTAAGTTCCAAAGCTTAATTGCATCGTTCTGAATTTTTTTTTCTTAATTTGAGTAAATAGAAATAGCGTAAAAAGTCAAATGGATTAAAAAAGGAGTTTATAGAACTTATTTTACTAATTTTCAAGAATTTTGGGAGAAAACTGAATTTTCTAGACAATTTTCGAATCAGATCTTGGAGTAATTTTAACAAAAAAGATTCTTGAAAAATCTGGATAATAATCTTAACTTTTCCAAATTTATTTGAATAATTATGGGAATTATATTCTACAAAATTATACAGCCTTTGTTGACAAAGGCAACCGATTACATACGTTCTTGGTTTGTCTGTGAATTTTGGCTCTTTTACGTCTCTCTTCCACATTGTATGTCCCTCCTTTTGCCCCGAACCGCTGACCCCACAACGGCTAAACTTTCCGAATAATTTTGTATGAAGCAACTTTGACCGAATGCAATATTAGGGCGGCTTTTGATTGGTTTAGAATTTTTTTTAATCAATGTTAATCTTTTCAATAGTTTTATTGAAAAAGATTTTTTTCTCAAAATACAAACAGTGTAATTCATATTATGCAGTCAATCATTTCGTTCATTTAATTAATTCTTTGAAATGTATTTATGAGAAGCTTCTTAGAATATTCTTGTTGAGATTCTTTGAATATTTCTTTTTGCATTATTATAATATAAAAAACATTAAATGTTTTTTCTTCTATTTCGAATTATTTAAAGAGTTTGAATAAATTAAGATTGCATAACTGTGGGCGATTATTTTACCTTTAGCATTTCATTGAAAAAAAAAGTATTTTCCCGTCAAACTTGACCAGAACATTGACAAAATAAGAAAGAGAGCTTTTGGAAATAAAATAAATAATAAAAAAATAATTATATTGGTCAACATCTAATATTTTTAGAGGAAAAGTTTTTAAGAGTTTCCCTTGGAAAAATATGTTGACCTAATGAGTTAAGAAAAGATATTAGTAACAGGATCTTGCGTGCAGTTTTCCAATTAGATGGCAAAAGCTACATTATTGAATGAAAGTTGGCATCTAATTGATGTGTATGAGCAGATAAAGTTGTTGTATTTAATCGTATAAAAGAAATTGTTAGAGAAATAAAAGAAAAAATCAATGACAAAGCTTGCAGAAGAAGAAATATTTTTTATTATCAAAGAACATTCTTTGCTAACTTTAGGACGCTTCTTTTAAACAATCATTAACTTTTTTTAAAGAAATAAAATAAAGATCTTAAAACGGATTGATAACGATTTGAGAGACCTTAAGGGAAGTGTGTAAAAAAGTAATAAAATTGACTACATTATGTAACTTAATGTCATATTCTTGATGTTTTTAATCACATTTCACTTTCAAATGCCCTAATGGTCAAAAAATCGACCAATTAATCCACTTTTAGCGCATCCAATCTCATTTTTGGGTGACGTAGAATAACCCACTTTGAATAGTTTTTGCAAAGCTTTGTGATTTTAACACTTCTTTATGACTCATGCGACACTTAAATGTTTTTTTCGGTAGTACTATATCTATAACAATGTTCATGACCATAAGATTCTCACCGGGAAAATGGCCTAGAAGTCCCCGCGAGGGGAGGTGAGTTGTTGACGTGTGGAGTGAGAGAGAGTCAATGGATGGGAAGTGATAAAAACGAATGAGGTTTGCAAAGAGTGGAAGTGTTTATGCTCGAGTGAAGACAGAGAGGCATATTTTCTTTAGGTGTCTTGCTTGGGAGAATCTTACACTGGATTTTCCTGTTTAAGTCCGCAATGAGACACCATGTGAGTCTCACAATGTGATAAATGGCCATTCGCAAACAGTCACAGATTCAATGTCAAGTGCACAAAAATATGATACAAGCCCCGATGAAGTCTTTAAAGACTCCCGCAGAATTAAGTTGAACGCCAGTCAAGTCGTGAGCTTCGAAAGGAAAAGTTAAATATTTTGTTTGAGGTGGTGAAACCCCCGAGTGATTCCCACTAGTTTGGATTTATCCAGAAATTCCCCAAGCAGCTATGGATTTTCATGGACTTGCAATTTTCTTCGGTGAGCTACATAAAAACTTTAAGAAAAAAAAACTTAGGTGGTGGTTTTGGGTGATGTGAATGATCCTCCAGTGAGAAAGCTTTGATTTCTCATTTGAAACGACCAACCGAATTAATGATGCTTCCAGTTTTATATAAAAGTATTGAATTGAAACTCTATGCGAAAACAAACAGTTAGCTTTATAAATTTGGATGCATAAACTACCAATAAACTACAAAAGAAGATCTCAAAAGTGTGTCTTTCTTATGATCATTGTTAATCATTTTCTTACGTAACAAAAAAACAAACATAAAACATTTTTTGTTGTAAAAATGATAATTTTCCTATTATGTGGAATTTCAGCTATGATAATGTTTAGCATAGAGCATAGATAATTTCTACTTGCAATTCAAGAAGTAATTTACCTGCAGAAAGTCATTATGAGAAATTTTTAGAGAATCTTTAAGATTGCATTTTGATGATTTTTGCCCATGGGGGAAAATTCCATTTGGCGAAATGTTGAACCATGTTGACCACAGAGGCGCGTGGATATACAAAATGAGATGAATTATTCATTAATTTTTTTCTTAATTGAACTGCGGAAACTTCTTTAAGAATTTTTGGTTTACGATAACTTGTAAAAAAATTAGCCGATACTAACTCGTAAATATTATGGAAGTTGTTTATATTTTTTCAGTGCGATTTATGAGTTTTCAATTTCATTAATTAACCTTCGGATTAAATATAGTTCAAGTCTAATTTTGGCTCTAAAATAATTTATTTTTTCAATGCAAAGAGAATTTTTTAAAAGTTTTTTTTTAAGAACTTTCATTTGAAATTGGTTTTGTCAAAATCCAGTAATAGGTTCAATTTTAAATCGTTTTATTGGACTACACTGTGACTCTCCTACCTTTGATTTCGGAATTTTTAAAGACCACTTGGTGTTCTGTAGTAGAAGTGAAATTCGACCATTCGTATGCGACCATTTTGAATCAAAAGAACCAAGAATCCACCAACACTACAAAGTTATTAATAAGATTTTCATTTTTTTTAAAGAAATATTTTTATTTATTCATTTTTTTCTTTGTACATTTTAAAAGAATATTTTGTGCTTCAAAATTAAACTCTTATTCTTTGTTTTTTCAAAATTACAATAAAATAAAGTACAATCGGTGGGAAAATTAGAATCCTCTCGTCAGGTTGCCATGTTCAGCGTCTTGGAAACTTCCGGTGATAATGCGGCGTCGGTGGTTGGCCTTCTCCTTACTGTCTAATCAGACATCCTTCTGGTCCTCTCTTGAACTATGTAGACTGATTTTTATGTCCGTTGGAGATGACATGGACGTCTGATGGGCCCCAATTCTGGACGTGGTGCCTCATCACATGGTCCTAGGTCGATGCCATTGTCTTCAAATTTATCGAAGATCACTTCTTTTGAAGGAGCGGATTCTTCCCTTTTCTCACTTTCTGAACTGTTTTGAGAGGGATTTCTTCGATTTTTTCGATGATAGCGATGCTTCCGCCGTGGAGGATGGCTACTCTTGGAACTCTCTTTGGGTGGGGCCTGAGTTGTCCACATAACTTTGTAGTTCTCTTTGTCATATACAAAGTATATTTTTGGCAATCGGAGAGGCTGACTACTGCTACAACTGCGATTTATAAAATTAATTTGGGAATTCTCAGAAGACATCTTTGTTCTTTCAATGTAAACTTTCGACTGACGAACTTTGGCTCAAGGATGACCTTTTATAGCCAAAAAGGATCAGCTAGAACTACCTGGGCGTACTCTTGTCAAAAAGGGATGGAGGATAAATCCAAGTTTATAAGAAGATTTTAATGAGAAAGGATGGATTAAGTATCCATATAAAATGGTCAGAACTTAGCATCGTATATTTCCCAACCCTCGATATCACAAATGCTTTAAAGGCTCTTTGCAAAATAAAACATAAACAATTATAAAGTATTCTAAATCAAACTAGGTAACTAGAAGAATTTGTAGAACTCGCATTTTTTCAATTTTTCTAGAATTTTCATTTAAGCTTTTTGCGATTTTTTTATTACCACTCCAACGGTAACTCGTATTTACAAATCGGTCAAACCGTTCAACTAAAAGAGGTCCCTTGAATATTTTATTAAAAAATCAAATCGGACATAACTTCGGTTCTGTTTGTCTGATTTGAATCAAAGTAAGCTGAAATGTAAGTTTTTAAGACGCTCAATATTACCTAGAATACTGATCGGTCTAAATGTGACTAGCAGTTGCCAAAATTTAAAAAAATCAATTTTCTTGATATTTTGTCAATGAAAATCTAAAAAATCACACAATGGGCCTAATTCAGCGACCAAGAAACCCTTGAAATCTTTGAATTTTGTACTGAAATTTCAAGATTTCAAGCGAATTTCAAGGGTTTCTTGGTCGCTGAATAAGGCCCAATGCATTTTCTTTAAATTCTAGCATATTAAAACTGAGGTTTTTTTTTTATTTTCAGGACTTTTGGTCTTTACGAACAGTTTTCCCCAACAAGGATTCAATACCGATGGTGCTCAGGATCCCAACTCAGTAGACGAAAGTATTGGATGGTCCTGGGGAGTTAGTAGCAGTGAAGATCGAAACACAAACAATCAACCGAATCAATTTCCAGGAAACTTTAATACGCCTAGAACTCCACAGCAGCAAACCACGAGTGGTAACCTACAATTTTAAGCTTTAAAAGCTCTAGATGCAGATTTTCTGAATTAATCTTTGAAGCTTTATCCGCTGATTAAAACTTATAATTAATTTTAAATTTTTTTAATGTGAAAATTTCTTTATTAATGATTTTTTTTTATCTTTTAGCAGCTCCATCAGGGGTAACCAATCTGCCTTCTGAAACATTTCTAAGATGTGTCGATAATTGCCCAACGACCAGTGAATATAATCCAGTTTGTGGTTCTGATATGCAAAGTTATCACAACATGGCTAAATTTGGGTGTGCAGTTTCATGTGGAGCAAGTAAGTTTTAGTTTTCTTTAAAACTTTTAATAATTTTGAATATTTACTAAAAGATTTTTTTAAATTAATATTTCAGGAATTCGAATTATTAGGGTCGGAACATGCCTCCCAGTTAATGGGTGATCTTCTTATGAGTTTAATGTTATATTTCATCTATTTCATTTTCTCTCACTCTCCGAAGGGAAACTACAAGACTTTGAGGAAACCGATAAAATTTCTCAACATTTAATTGCAGAAGCGATCAATAAAACACTTTGTACTCCATTTGTATGACAGTTTTTTCACGCTGTGTGATCTTCTTCCATTCTTGAGGTGGGGACTTTCGCTGATTTTTGGCGCATTTTTTTTGGTAGCGGAGAAAAGACGCGCAACGAAAGCCACGATGGTTAATCGCGTAGTGGAGGAAAGTTCAATAAATACGAGTCTTTCGCACCCAAAGCTATCAGTTGAGATTGAAGATCGTGTCTCGCAACATCACATTATAGTGAGTTAAGATCATCATAGGAAGTATTTGTAGGAAGTTTTTTTTTCATTTGAATTGTGAAGTGAATGATTTAATAAAAAAAGAAAACATTTTTCTTGGAGTAATATAGTGATCATAAGTGCTACCTTTGTGTCATCTGTGTGGATTAATTTTGTGGATTACGCCCAAAATGTGGATTTCCAGAATTCTTATTCTGATCGCAGGTAATGGATTTTTGTGAACGAGATCTCAAACCGCAAAATTGGCAGTAAAGATTATTTTGTGTGAAAATGTAGTGTGATGTTTTTTAGTTCGACACCAAAAATTTCTCTCTCGTCACTTTGAGAGCTCATTTGTGATGCAGTTGAAATCATTAATCTATTGAGTGAAAAGCTGTTAAACGGAAATCTTCCGCAATATAACCTGGATTCTCTTTGCAGTCTCAGTCGCAGCTACCACTGATGTACAAGACGAAGAGGCTGCAGAGAGTCAGCGCCAAGCGAGATATGCAAAGAACGATCGTCCACTCTTGCTAATTAGACCTGTTCAAACGCCACCCAAAGCTCACTCGTCTGCAGGTAAAATGGACATTTTTTTTTGCATTTTCTTTCTTGAGAAATTTATAATTTGTCTTCTCAATTTTTAGGATCATCTTTAGCATCAACCTTGTCATCGTTGTTGCCAAAATTTAATTTTGGCTGGGACTTCCTAGGTGGAGATGACAAACGACCTAGTCCACCTACAAAGGTCACCTACAAAATTATCCCTCCGCCAAGTACACCACATGTACACAATATCCCTCCACTAAGCTTTAAGAAGGAACCAACAGAACCAATTCTTTCGAAAGCAGTTCCCCTGTCTCAGCTCCATACAACCTTTAAGGCTGATTTTGATGCGATGCAGAAGAAAAAGAAATATCCAGCCTACAATCCCAAACCAACTGCTGATTTTTTAGCACTCCCCCTAAAACGTGCTGAACCTGAACCTATAATTCTTTCACCAAGGAATGTTCACACTGAAGCACCTCCTCATGTTCACCTATCGGACATCATTGTGGGAAAGCCAAGCAGCGATGGTGTTAACATTCCTCCACATGTAGAAGCCACCCTCATTGAGAACAATCAAGGAATTTATCATGATCTTACGGGAGAGATAAAGTTTGGGGATAAGAAAAAGGATTCTTCCTCTTGGGAATGGAATCAAGAACATTTGCAAGAAAAACTCGAAGGAAAACCTCTATCAGAACCGTATGAATTTGATTTTGGTGGACAAGATATTCTAATTGACTCAAAACCAATTAGCTTGAGTCCAGAACTTCTGCCAAAGGATCATTTTAAATTTAATCAAGACGTTGAACACGATCCAGACTTTTATTTGGCATCGGAAGATGTAATTAACATTGTCAGCCCTCCAAGTCGTAGCAAGAATAGCCTGAAGCACGATAAGGTGAGCTTTGCTCCAGCTGATGCCATTAATATTGTTCAACCTCCAACAAAGAAAAGTCGGAAGGATCAGCGAAGGAAGCAAAATTTAAAAATTGAATCAGAAATTCAGACAAAGAATCAGGTGCATTTTAAGGAGCAACCTGTATTTATTTCATCAACTCCTTTACCTCGAGGTGAGATATTTTTCAATGTTTTATCATTTTATATTGAAAATTTTTAAAAATTATATATTTTTTTCTCCAGAATTTCATCAAGAGGATATCGATTTCATAAAGTACCATCATCATCTTCCGATTCCTGAAGCACTTAGGGCTAACATAGGAAATACGTATGAAGTGATTGAAGACACTCGTGAAGATCATAAAAATCCCTTCTTATCAAATTATCATAAACATGTTAAGAATATTGGGGAAATTGAAAAGTACATGGAAGATGCAAAGAAAATGTACTTATCTTCAAATAGAAATGCAAAAGAAGCTCTAAAGTACACAATTGCCATTTTTCCAACAACTCCCAAGCCTCTCCTGAAGGATTTCCACAGAGATGTTCAAAAGGAAGAGGAAATTGAGATAATAACTGAAGGTTTTCCACCAAAAGACTTTGAATTGGCTGTGGGAAAAAATTATCACACCTACCATCATTCGGAGAAGAAGCCAAGGGTGTATCAGGATCGGGAAGAAAGGTATTTCAGTGGGACTGATAAGGAGGAAAAAAATAAAATCAACCTCGATGATATCTATGAAACAGATGAATACTTCCTGCCCAAGAGAGAGCCAGTGTATAATAAATTCTACTCAACTCCCACAACTTCTTTTCCACCAACAAGTCAAACATTCCACTTTCGTCCATCGGCGAGTATTAGTTTTGGGGAAGAAGATGGTCGAATAGGACATTTTGAAAGTTTAGAAAATAAGAAAGCTCCTAAAGCTTCCTATAAGCAGGATCAAGAGCTAAATAAATGGCCTCCAAAGCCAACATCTAGCAATGACGGAATTTCTGGATATACTAAATTATTCACTCATGAACATGAGGAAGAAAAGAAGCCATCTTTGTCGTATTTGCCAGAATTTACAAAGCTCAATATTCAGGCAAAGAACGCAACACAACACTTCTCATTGAATAAACATCAGCAGGAAAGCACAACAGAAACTATTGATACTGTCCATAATTCGAATTATAACTTCTTCCCCGGTAGCAATAATTATGTTCCTCCAATTGAACATTTCCCAGTGAAGTATGACACAAAGGATCACTCAAAGTTTACTTTTGAAACAAAGGATCACTCCAAGTTCAATTTAGACACAAAGGATCTCTCAAAGTTTAATTTAGATACAAAGGATCATTCAAAGTTTAATTTAGACACAAAGGATCTCTCAAAGTTTAATTTTGAAACAAAGGATCATCAATCTTATGCACAGCAATCCGATGATGATCATTTCTTCCTTAATCATAAATATCAACCTGATGAAGAACAGAATATTATTCCACTAACAGAAAACTACCCCAAAGAAGAGTATAAGCCAATTAATGAGGAAGAGGAAGAGTTCTTGCCTTCGAGCACACCAGCTGTGCCAAAGTTTACAGCATCTCATCAGGAATTTAAGGAAGGACTCAAAAATCGCAGTCCCAAACCCACATTCTTCATCAAGATTACCACAACATCTCCCCCGTTCTACAGAAGACCTAACCCAACGAGTATTTCCTGCGAGAGGCGATGCATCCAAACCACAGTGACCCAAGAGTACCTGCCAGTGTGTGGGAGTGACGGAAGGACATATTCTAATCGGGGGAAGCTTACTTGTGCCAATAACTGTGGAAAGGAAGGTAAGCAATAATTGCCAAAAAGAAAAATTTACAAGCAAAGAATTTTTAGAATTTTTTTTGAAAGTTCAAAGACGCTAAAAATGGGTTTGAAAATTAATTTGACATTTATTTACATGTTTGATGTAAATTTTGATGTTTAATAAGTTTTTTTTTTAACTTTTGACGTTTCCTTTCTAACATATGTCGTTGGTAATAAAGTCTAATATTTCTCGTACTTTTTAGCGTTTAACGTTTATTTTTCTAACGTTTAATATATTTATTAAAAAGTTTGAAATTTTTTTCCACGATAAGAGCTTTTAACTTCTAAAGAAAAGCCTGAACTTTTTAAACCTATAGAGACTTTAAAGAGTATTTAGACACCCAAATATTTTTCCTATCTACGCCACTATTATTCACAAGCATTCCGCGAAAGCTATACTCTACGTAAAATATTTAACCACAATTTCTTTTCCTTCAGACATCACCGTGAGTCACATTGGAAGCTGCACGCCATCAAAATAACTCATCGCTAGTCCCTAGAATATCTCAAAATCTATCACCTCAATTCACAATTGTCCTATTTATATGTATTTATTTGTCCTAAAATGTATGAAAATGAATTAAAAGTAAATTGAAATAAAAGCGCGCAAAATGCGCGAATGGAGGCTATAAAGGTCATGGTCTTACTTGTCCCCGTGAACTCAAAGATGGCGCTAAGAGAGTTCGCGCGCGCGCATTCTCGGGATTTCCTTTTCAATTTAAAGGAAAATTCCCTCTAACGGCCTTTAATGTGAGATCTCAGTGGGAAGAAGAAGAAGAAGTGAGAGAAGGAAAAACACGAAAATTGTTTTCCTTCCTACGTGTAGTCTTTGAAAAAAAAATTACTAGGCTTTTGCTTAGTTCTCTTGTATCATTAGTGAGTCTAGTCGTAGATAAAAAAATGTCTGTGTTAAGTGAACAGGTGAGTAGGGGGAAAGGAATAATGTGGGAAATGCGATTGAGCCTTGGTAGGAGTTTCCTTGATTTTTCCTGACGTATCTGGGGAAATCCATTTGAAAGATGCCACACTGCTGTATATATAGCAAATTGTGAGAGTTCCTCTCCGCACTATCACCAACACTGACCTTATCAGTTTCGGTCAGACTCGCGGGCAGCGATAAGTAAACTGCGATGCGAGAAGAACTCTCAGTGAGTGATTGAAAGTGTCTGGAAGTGGACTCATTGTCGTCTCTTGCAGAACTGTGATGTTCATCTGCACGCGGAAATTGAGGTGCTGAAGCAGGCGCTAGCTGAGAAGCAGACTCAGCTAATTGCAATGGAAACAGCCTGCATGCGTGAGAGCGATCGACAGGTAGAACTCGAGGATAGCATAATTGCATGGCAGGACAAGTATGACCGCCTATATGAGTCCCATAAGCGCGTTCAGAAAGTCAATCAAAATCTCGAAGATAAACTGCTCAAGTTGGTAGATAGGAATGCAAGTGAGAGAGCACAGCTTACCAGCGATGTGGCTACGCTCAGTGTCCGACTTGCTCAGGCCAACTACAACATAGCCAGTCTTCAGAGGGAAATTGTGAGTGCTACATCCTTGTTTCATTTATCCCTTCTCCTTACTTTCATTTGATTACCTTTCTATCGCGTAAAAAGCTCTTATCCTTCCTCTGAGCTTTAAACATCTTATAGCTTTATTTTATGAGTTTACTGACTCCTGCGTAATGTACGTCCTGGAGTTAAATCAGTATGCATTATTCAGGAACATCCAAACCGTTAGTTTTGTTTTTCTTAGGAATTTCTTTGAGACAATTAAATTTTTGCACCACAGTGTTACACTATCGAAGTTTAGCGTTAAATTATAAAAATTATTTTATTACTTTTATTATTATTTTATCACACCTTGTTATTATTTTTTTTTTAACATTTTTCGTGAAGATTAAGAAAATATTTATTAATTGATTAAATTTCAGGTATTTCAATCAATTAAAAAACTTTGATAAAATATTAGGATTAAAAAAAAATCTAAATTATTTTATAAATTCAATAAAAAAAATCATGCCGTCCCCGACTTTAATTGCTCTTTCATGATTCAAAAATTTGGATTCAGAAATGACTAATTTCCGAGAGCAATAAGAAAAAAGTCTTTCCTTCATTTATCTACAATATTATCTTTTAGATTGTTAATTTAATTTTATCTGTATTTCCTTTCCAATAGTATTTTCATTAACATTATGCTACCTATGAGGAATTTTTCCTTGTATGGCTCATCGATTAAAAAAATCGCAAAATGATTAAGTACACGTATAAATCACATTGAGATAGCAAAATTGCAAAAATGTGCTTCGGTTTGTATCAAAAGAATGCCCAAACAGCATTTTCTTGGCCCCTTTTGGTGAAGTTCTTTATACTTTTTTTATTGGTGCAAGAAGTACTTGAAAAATTCTTTTTTTTTTTCGTTAATTTAATTTCCGGTGAGACACTGTTAACGGAAGATCCAACTAAGCTGCAATAAAGTATAATATTGTGAGCATAGAGTTCAACATTTCAGTTTTAGAGGAAATGTGTCAGAAGGGTGAGGGAATGTTTTAGTGGAGAATGATAAACTGATGACATTTTCGTGGTCTTATCGTGGGCCATTGCGGGTCAATAAATTACACCGAGATCATCTCTCAACACTGAATTTTCCATCGCGTTTCCTTGCGCGGTCTTAACTCGGTGAAATTGTTTGCAATTGAGTTAGACAATTAAATTACGCCGATCTCACGTCTCGCGTGCGCTCCTTCTCATTCCCATCAATCCCAGCACATAACATTCCTTATGCCCTCGCTCTCTTGCGCCTTATCAGTGGCAATTTATATTTGATGTGATAATACCAAGACGCTGTTTGTGACAACAAACAATGTCACAGCGATAAATTCAACTGGAAATATATTTGCTGATGGTCTTCTTTCTCTCACGCCAGGAGCGCTACAAAATGGATATGAGCTTAGCAATTCAACTGCTGCAGTGCAAGCCAGATAGTTTCGTATCACAGAAGATATCATCGGTGAGTAACCACAAAAACGCCCTCAATGTACTCGGAAAAGTATTAAATTTTCTACATTTTCCTCGCTTTAAATTCCTCCTAAATATTTGTGGATTTTTCTATGAAATTTATTTATTTTTTTACTAAAATTTTAACAAAACAGACGACATTTGAATTTTCATTGTGTTAAAACGTAAAGAGCAAAAGACAAGAAGAAATAACTATTGATGGATTATTTAGTAAAAACAATTTAATTCCGAATCAATTTATATAAAAGCTTCAGTAAAATAGTGGTAGCACAATCAATTGGTATTCCTCATAAGATGAACACACCGAGAATTGAAAACATTGGAAAAGTTAAACCCCTATTGAATTTAAGTTCAACTTTTAAAAAAATCAATTTTCGATATGATTTTACAGTCAAAAGCCTAATTTTTAACTTCTTTCTCTAAAACAATGCGGCATTTTTTTCCTCTCTTAAATCTTTATTGGCAAAATTAGCCCCGGTCTCCCCTAATAAATTTATTTCTTAAAAAGAAATAGGTACCAAAATCTTAAGAGATCATAATTCTTAATTCAATAAAATAATTAAACAACAACACAAACATAATACTGATATTGAGGAATATCAAGTCTCATAACGTCTGCGCATTATCAATGGCCTTTCGCATTGTGGGAGTGTTTGGGTTGAATACTTTGCAATTCATGCTAAAAATATATTGTAGAAATTCCTGGTGTTAAAATTGATTTTTCCGCTTTATTTGCAACAGTCTTCTCTGCACCTCTCACACTCCTTTATTGTTACTATCCAGGATATTTCTCACAAATCCCACTAACATTGCAGGAAAAAATAAAATTTATTGAAAGGACATGGCAGCAAATACTCAGGAAATCTAAATCTGAGCGAAATCTAACGGGGGTACATTTCCTGAGTATTTGCTGCCATGTCCTTTTATGAAATAAAAGAACTTAAAAATGCTTTTTATATAAAACTTTACTAATCTATAAAAAAAACTTTGAAAAATTAAACTATTTTGGTTTAATATAAATTAATATAAAGTACATAAAACTATGTTAACTATATACAATTTTCACATATAGCTTCCGGCAGAAATTCAATCAAAGGTAGCATCTTACATGCGTCTAGATACAAATTCTCACTCAGACTCAGAAGGAAGCACAAGTGGAGCCATAGACGGAACATCGAGGTCCTACCGTGTCCTTCCAGCTTCAGACAGCCCCCCACCACTCTGTCCTTTTCCGCCCACTGCAATGGTGTACTCAATGCGCGGAATTGGTAAGTGTTAGTAGCTTTGGTGTCGTTTATTTCTCTAACCACCCTTCATTTAGCAGCTTTAGAGTGCACAGAAAATCACAAACGCGCTTCCTATCCGTATTTTCTTTTATACGTTCAATTTTATTGCACTAAAAAATATTTAAGAAGAAAAAACCACATAAAAGTGAAGAAACTTTCTAAAAGGACCTGAGTCCTTTTAGTCTTTTTTTTTATTTAAAAATCCTTAGAAAATTGTGTAAATAATTTGCTGAATTACACCCACATAAAAGTACCTAATATTGATGTAGAGATATAGCATTTTGAGTTATTTATGGTGAGGCAATTTGCATGTGAGTTCAACAGGTGAGCAGTGAGATTTTTATTTTTTCCCTTTTTACGCACCCCTCTATAAATATGATATCGAACTCGGAACTTTTATATTAAAGGATAAAATAAAATAACAATTTGTCTCTCTAATGTGAAATTGTAAAATTTTTGGGAAAAGTCGTAAAATATAAAAGTTCCAGATCGATCAGCTAATTCACAGCTTTCTTCTCAGCATGATCACGTATACTTCTTTAACTGTTGGTGCTTATTATTATCTCCCAAAATCAAATGTATAATTCAATCATAAGGGCCACAGGCTAATTCATCCTTTTTTCCTCAAAGCAGATGCCGCCCAAAGTCCAGAGGGACAAGATCAAGTGATCACGCCATCGACAATGGCTAAATTTCTCGAGGATGAGCTCAAATCGAGTGAGATAAAGCACTGTGAGAGTTGCCAATGTACCACAAAGGATCTCACTGTACTACCGGATACGCAGAAAACATACACCGTCGGTACGCAAACTCTCCTCCATGGGGAGGCTAATAATTCTCTGTGTTTGCGCTGCAACAGCAACCTCAACTCACCATCTCGCACCAATAGCCCCTATATCATGAAGCTGGTCAAGTCCAGCGATAGTGTTATTAGCGAAACAAAGAGTAGTGTATCTAATTCCACGCAAAATGAGAAACTCTTCACGCCCGTAAAGAAGGAGGAACTTATGGTTAATCCCATTCTTGGGCATCATCGTATTTGCGATCGTACGAGTCTCAAGAGTCCAATGGAACCACTTACGGATCCAGCAGATGTTGCTGAAGCGGATAAAAGTGCAGCTGCTTTGCCACAAACACCAGATATGAAGACACCCAAGTCCATTAGTAGTCCGGATAAGGGGGCTGGTACGATGGGTAGCACAAATAGCTTATGGAGCAAAACCAGCAGTTCAGAGGGCAACAAAATGTTTGAAACATTTAATAGGAATCTTATTAAAACCATTAAGGTAAGTTTTAAGATTTCCTATCACAGTTAGAATGCACCTAGATTTGGGATGAAATTCACTACCAAAACCAGCATAATTGCCTTAACCTAGGTCAAAGTTTAAAAGCTATGTAAAGTTTCTCGAGCTAAGTCTAAGTTCTTAAAAATAGATCAAATTCATTAAACTAGGCCTGATATTTTTAAACAAAGATTAAGTTTCTCAAGCTAGGCTTTAGTTCTTTAACAAATCTAAGTTTTTTTTTTCAATTTTTTTAAGCAAGGCAGCTATAGCTCCGATTCAGACTTGCTAAACCTTAAAGCCCAATAAGGCCCTATCTTTACAAGGCTTAATCCTAGTCTAGGAAACTTATTAAGCCTAATTTAAAAATTCAGGCCTGACTTTAAAAAAAAAATGGGCCTAGCCTAACCAACTTTGACTTCTTATAATAAATATGCCTAGATTAACGAACATTAAGCTAGCTTTTAAAACTTAAGCCTGATTAATGAATCTTAAGCGGGTTATGTAGCGAATTTTACCCTCTGTCTCCCAAAGAGTGGAGTCTTGGTGCATTCTTGTCAAAATTTGATTAATTCTTCATCACTCCTTTGTACAAAAAAAATTAAATTTAAGTTATAAAAACTTCCTTAAAGAGAAAGAAAATTAAATATTCTCTCCTCTAATTTACAGTCTGAAAATCCAAAGATAAATGGGCCACGTCTGTGCTCGGTGCGCATTCAGAATGGCTCAACGAATATTCTATTGAACGGAGCTGAGGCCAGCGTAGTGCCCGTCGTATATACGCGACGTTCACGCTTCTTGGATGAGGAGCTGGATGACACAAAGGAAGTGATCACGACGCAGGAAGGTACCTGCGATACAGCAAAAATATCCATGGTGATGGCAAATGGGAACAAAACGGACTCGGAAAAGTGTCTCGAAGTAGCGCAAGGTGAAGATGGGAAGGATATAAAGAAATCCATGAAATCTACGGGAACGCAATCGAGTTCAGTGTCGAGTGACACGGAAATGCAGGAGACTGTCCTCCTGCGACGACAGCAGCTGACTCGCGTTGCGGAATGGGTTCAAACGACACAGCTGGATAGAAGGATACCGTCGGATGCGTCTCCAGGTGTAAATAACAATGTAGAAGCACAGCCAGAAGCAATGCACGTGAAAATTCACTGTGATGAGAAGAAGATTGTGGAGGAGGAGCAGGGCACGGGGCATGAGGCGGAGTGCACGAATGGGAATGAGAGGGTGCCCAAGACCGTGGATTTTGCCCAAATGGAGTACAATGTGAAGCAATTTCTGCTGAAGCAGAACGAATGGTCAATTCACAACAAACAAGCACCAATTCTCAATAAACCGCACAGAACTGAAACAAATCTGTAGGACGTCCCAATGTGGTAGTTGATTCTCAAAATCCGCATTTACTTGTGAATTTCTAAACTGACCACATAAAAAGACTTCCAAGTTAGGATCCAATTTAGTTTTTTTTTTTTCATTCCGCAAGTAAGCATTCCCACAATCCTCGCATTTTACAAATATAAATTTTATTTTTTATAATTTTATTGTATTTTTTTTTGTTATTTAGTGTATAATTTAGTTAATTTTTTAATTTTATTTTTCTATCAATTACATCATTTTTTGTGATTTTGGAATTCAAGCTTTGATTTTTCTAAGCTTGAATTCTTTAGGATATTATGGATTTTATCATTTATACCAAAACCATCGTGTGAATAAAAATTAATTAGGTACCCATCTTTTATTTTATTTATGCGCACATCTAATGCCCAAAAATAAATTTTTAAAATTTGTTTTTATTAAAAAAAAAACATTTTGTTTATTTTCTAATGTTTCTTTTTTAGAAAAATACTTTTATTTAAGAACTTATCTGAATTTTTTAAGAAGAAACAATTTTTCAATCACAGTTGATGCATAGCTTCAAATCACAATATCGCTGATTGCAAAATAATGGCAATGAAAAAATACGCGACGGAGAAAATCCAAGAAAAAAGGAAAAGTTTTTGGCGTGAATTATATTCTTTTAATTTGTGAGCTTCCAAAATGTATTTAAAAGTTTTTTAATGAGAAAAAAATGAATCATTTTTGCCAAATTTAAAGAAAAATATAATTACCTATTCCACCTCTGTCTTCCTCTTTTGATTTTCACGCAAAACTTATTTCGCGAAGATTTTTTTTAGAATGAAAATTAAAAATCGTTTAATCTTAATATCGCAAAAATATCATTGTAGAAAAAAAAACTTTTGAGCATATAATTGGCTTTATCCTTCCGAAAGGATAAAAGCTAAAAAAAAAGAAAAGTTAGAAGGATATTACATCACAAAGACGAAGAAAGGTGTTCTCTGCAACATACTCAAAAGACATTTAATATTAAAAAGCAAGAAGATGAAAAAAATCGAATGAATATAAAATGCTATATAGTCGATAGAAGGGTGAGATAAAGAAAGAAAAAAAAAAGATATCTTATGTACCACATACATATATTTTATTATGTAAACAAATGAAATTTTAAATAAGATAAAATATGAAAAGAAAACAAGCAACAAATTTTGAAATAGTAGTCCCCATATTACAATTCCTTAGTAATCATTAGTAAACTTCTATCATAAGGAGATTATAATTTTATATTTTAATCTCCCTGCTTCTAATCCATAAATATGCTACGGATTATACAATATAAAGGAATTTAAATGAAAAAAAAAAAACATTCAAACGGGATGAAAATTTAAAGTTAGCTAACTTTTGAACTGCTTTTGAAGTACTAAAGAAAATATTTTAAAAAAAATCGTTTTATTTTGGCCAAAAAAATAATCTATTGATTTCTATTACGGTCAATATGAGGACTGGTTTACTATTTTTTGCAATATTTTAATACAAATTTGTATTAGGACGTCACAAAAGATATAGTTTAACCACTCTAAGATTTTATTTTGGCTTGATAATCAATATATTTATTGTAAAAAAATCATCTATCTACATTCCATTTGTTGCCTCCTAAACAAACCTATATCCAATGCACTACATGAGCTTCTATCCTTCCCTGTGAGATATCTTTAAAAAAATATATTTTAAGATGATTTTTATGTTGTGTTTATGTGTGACTTTGTTAAGTTTTGCATAATGTCTTGTCATCTACAAAAAAAAACATTCTCTAAATGCTGAAATATCTAAATTTGATAAAGGTAAAGGTTTATTCATAATTCGGAAGTTTATTAACTAAATAAACCAAGCATGAAATCCACTACTTAGTTCGGCTTAGTCCGTTATTTAAAACAGGCTTAATTTTTTAAACTAGGCTTAAATTTTAAGGGTAGAAGTTTTTTAGGTTAGGCTTAAGTTTTCTCAAACTAAATTAAAGGTTTTTACGCAGGGCTAAAGCTTTTTATGGACAAGTTTTTATAAGGTTTAAAGGTGAGGTCAGAGCTGAATGCCTAGCTTAATAAACATAAGCATAACTTTAAAAAAATTTCGGCTCAGCTTAAAGAAATTAGGCCTAGCTTGAAAACTTGGTGAAACGTATGAGGAAACTTAACTCAAGCCTAAAAAAATAAGCCAGAGTTTAAAAAACTTAGGCCGGATTTAGTTTGTGAATTTCATCTCTAGACAGAGTTTATTTGCAGTCAAATCTTTTTGAAAACTCCATACATTGAAGATGATCACAACAAGCATTTAAATCTATATCTTAAGAGACTTTGGAAGAAAATAAATTAAGGAAAAAAATGTGAATGAAACAAGCTTTCAAGCTGATTTGCTCAAATTGTCAGAAGCTTATTTTTTGTAAGACAAAAAAGCACCTCTTCTAGTCTCTCTAATGCACAAAGGCATTTTGTTTGTGACTATATATTTTTTACCCAATAAGCATTTTCCAACATTTGTGGTGAACAACATGTACGAAGCGAAAACATGAAAAACTGCTGTTTTCTTATGTTCATTTTGATGTTTCAATTGATAAAGGTATTGAAATAAAAAAAGAAGAGCAAGTATAACACGACAGAAAAGTCTTGTTTTGTACGTGGAAACTTATTTGAAATTTATTATTGCTTTTGCTTTTAAAGGAATCTTCTTTTAGATTTTTATTGCAGAAAATGACGAAAGGGAACATTTTTATATGTTTTGTCTGAGTGCTTCAAAAGCTGGGCGGTGTCTACAACCTTGTGAGTCTAACGAGAACTTTCCCTACAATTGTTCTAAATGATTTTATTCCTTATTCAATTTTTTTTATCTAACTGATAAGTCTTTAAAAACGTCTTGGAGCTTCAAGAAACCAATTATAAATTCTAAAATTGTAAAAAAAAATTAAATGAGCAAGAACAAATTCTTGAAAAAATGTCTCAACATTGCTTCAAGGGAAAGTTCGTGATTCTTGAAATTCAATAACAGACTTAAATAGTTTCTAAACTTTAATGTAAAACATATATCAATTTTAAAAGGCTTTAAAAAGATTTAAAAAAAATCTTTTAAAATAAAAGCTTTCATGTTTGGTATCTCTTTCTCCTCGCTTCGATGCGAATTTATGTATTTCAACAAAGTTGCATGAGTTGCTTACTTTTATGACTTTGACTTAATTGTTTTTGGACATCAAACTGCGACATACATTGTAAGTCATCCAACCAAGCATTAAAATGATTTTAAATATATAACATTAATTTCCGTCGAGATTATTGCGTGTCGAAATAATTAATAGCCGAATTGTTTTGAGTTATTTATACATTTGTGACATAAATATTCCATTTGGATGAATTTCTCAGCAATTTCACGGTTACTTATCATCAATAAATGTTATGTATTGAATAACTACACTGCGAAATACTTACACCTGAGTTATGTAGAAGACGTTACAACCATAAAAAATATTTCATTTCAAAGAAAAAAACTTTAATTTTTCAATTATTTATTTTATTCTTTATTTTGATCAAGAATTGAATCTTTCTGGAATACTTCCGAGACAGCAAATCCCGAAATCACAAAAAAATAAATTATAAATATTTAATTTTCGGTGACCTTGGCCATCGTGGAGGTCATCAATAAATAAAGGCACGTCATTTAATCTCTCGTTGAGCTGCTAATGGCATTTCTCGATGAAAATGAGCACAGGAGCTGCGACCTTACAACATCTACTATAATATTACTCTTGTTTTGCGATGATCCTAACTATTTTCGATTTATTATCCCACCTAAAAAATTTATATTATTCTTTGACTCTCCTTTTACACAACATAAAATCATTAATTTTGATTTTACATTGCTCTTGCGAAGGGTCAAAAAGTGAAAATCGTTTTTTTTTAAGTGTGATAAAGCCTATGAGAAAAGTCTATGAGCTAAGCGCTTAAAAAATAGCGGAATTAGGGATTTTCAGGGGCCTCTGGGGATTGTGTGAGATCTTCGGCGGGTTTGGCCTCCTCAGCGGGTTGCGACTCCTGAGCAGGTTGCTTTTCTTCAGCAGGTTGGGACTCTTCGGCAGGTTTTTCCTCCTCAGCAGGTTTTAGCTCTTCGGCTGGTTTAGCTTCATCAGCAGGCTGGGGTTGGTCTTCATTTGTATTATCCTTGAGAACCTTTTCGGGGGCTTGAGCTTGTTGATTGCCCGAAATGAAATTCGTAATGCCCTGGAATGGTCTCTGGACGGCAGTGATGACATTAGCAAAGGCAGCCCCGATGGGATTTTGATTTCCCTGCTGAGCTGGAGCATCATCACTCTGTGGTTGAGATGCTGCAGCTGGTCGGTTGGGATTGATGAAGTTCTGGAATTGTTCAATGAGATTTGGGCGCTGTGTGGAGGGTGTACCATCATCAACGGCATCTTGTGGTCGTTGAGCTTGATTGCCTGGCCCACGGATTGCTTGAGCGATGGGGTTGTTGTTTATGAGGTTCTCAAAAGAGCTCTGAAATGACTGAATGAACCCTGGACGTTGAGTTGAAGGGGTGGGTTTGTCGGCATCAGCGGGAATCTCATTCTGTCTTGGGGACTCTTCAGGTTCCGCAGGATTTTCCTGTGGCTTCTCCTCGGGAGTTTCAGCGGGTTTTTCTTGAGGTTGTTCCTCTGGCTGAGGATTCTCCTTTGGTTCCTCGGGTTTCATTTCTGGTTCCTCACGAATTGGTTCATCGCGACCCATTTCTTTTGGTTCCTCAGCCTTCTCCTCGGCTGGTTTTTCCTCAAGCTTTTCCTCAGGTTTTTCCTCGGGTTTTTCTTCTAATTTTTCCTCTTCCTTCTCATCTGCTTTCTCCTCTCTAATTGGTTCCTCACGTCCCATTTCCTTTGGTTCCTCAATTGGCAATTGCTCTGGCTTTTGTTCTGGTTCCTCCTGTGGCCTCTCTTCGGGTTTCTCTTCCATATTTTCTAGTGGTTTCTCTTCCATTTTCTCCTCTTCCATCATCATTTCCGGGCGGGATTCTTCCATTTTTTCAGGTAATTTTTCCTCCATATTCTTAGGCATTTCCATCTCTTGAGGCTTCAGTTCATTCTCAGCTATATCATCAGGTCGCCTATCATCACGCATTTGCTCCTTAATTTCCATAGGTTTTTCCTCAAAACGTTCTGGTATTTTTTCAAGCTTTTCCTCCTCTTTTGGCATTTCCATAGGCTTTTCTTCGGGCATTGCTTCGGGTTTTGGTGCTTCCTCTAGAGGCATTTCTGGTTCGGATTCCTTAAGCTCCTCCTTGGGCATCTCAGATTCCAATTCCCTGAGTTCTTCTTTCGGCATCTCAGGTTCGGGTTCCTTAAGTTCCTCCTTGGGCATTTCTGGTTCAGGTTCCTTCATTTCCTCTTTGGGCATTTCACGTTCAGGTTCTCTAAGCTCTTCCTTGGGCATCTCAATAGGAATTTCTTCCTTGGGCATCTCAATAATAATTTCCTCCCTGGGCATCTCAAGGGGAATTTCTTCCTTGGGCATCTCCGGGGCAGGTTCCCTCATTTCCTCCTCCATTGGCATCTCCGGGGCTGGTTCTCTCATTTCTTCCTCCATTGGCATTTCTGGCCTCTGGGGTTCCTCAAGAGGTATACTTTTCACTGAGTTCACAACTTCAATCTCCTCAACAGCCACAGCGGGCTCTCTGATAATTTCCGCCACAATTGCTGGTACCACTTCAGATTTCACAAGCATCTCCTCTGACGGGAGGATCTCTTCGGCAATGATTTCCTTGGCACCCTCTTCCAACACAACAGGAATCTCCTCCTTTCTCGGCGCCTCCGCAATGACCTCCACAATTTTGGGAGCATCATCGAGTATCACTGGCTTCACATCTTCCTCTCTAATCACTTGTTCCACTCCCGCATCCACTTCTCGGGCATTCCGAAAAATTGTGGCCCCATTCACAACACCCGAGAGTGCGAGGAGTGCAACAACACCAAGAACTCGCATCATCCAAATACAATTAAAACAAAACTCGATCAAATGAAGATGATTCAGCAAGGCAAGACGCGAGACGCGATCGCGGCAACTTGTGGGCTCAGACTAAATTACCCAAAAGGCACCCAAGGCATTTTATACGATCGCCAGCCATTGACCCGTTACTTCTTTTATTGCCCACTGGCCACGATCGCTGGCGCGGTGCGATCGTTTCTTGACCAAGAACTCGATGGCGAAGATGCCTTGCAAATGTGTCTACCTATACGATATAGGATATCTCAAAATGATCCACCAGCATCATCTATAAATGGAATAATTCTTGTGCCATCTTCTGCAGATTTTATTTTTAAATCAAAAAGCGCATACCAAGAGGTTGCCCACCTAAAAAATGACCCCTTGATCGCAATTGAGTCAAGGTTGCCCCGAAAGATCACCAAATACCATGAGACTCCCTCGCGATCGTGATCACCGATTTATGGGTTAATTGGATATCTTTTTCCAATGATCACCGTTTGTGATAATTGCCAAGATTTGCACTGCAAATTTTCACATCAGTTGTGATCTTTTCGATGCGGGTACGATCGAGATGAATGACCTCACAAGAGATGGGCTTCTTCGTCTTCAAAATACCTCAAATTGAGGGTAACAGAGATATCGGTGCATCGTGCCTCTTGTTTTTTTTTTTTTTTGGGAAATACCAGTAATTTCATAAAGACACACATTGATGGGAGATAATATAAAAAAGAATATGTCGCATAAATGAGCTTTTTTTTCTGAAATTGCGAAACATATTTTGGGAATTTATGCTGGAAAGATGAAATTCAAAGTAGCATAAAGTAACCCATCGTATCACCAGGTTTGCTGATTTTTTTAACATCTTTCTTTTATGCCTTATTTGGATAACAGCGAATATTTGAAGCCATACCTGAACCCCCGGGCAAGTGTTTGCTTTTAGCTCTTACAATTTATTGAAATTTTCGCGATGTCTGGGTTCAAAATTACCAAGAAAACTCAATTTTTGATCAAAAATCTTGAAATTTCGCGTAAGAAGTTTTGAGTCTCTTCCTATAGAATAATTAGTTGGTGTTTTATATTTTAATTTTTAACAGTTTTTTAGATTATAGGGTAAATCTGGACAAATGGAGGGAACATGGGTTGATGATTAAGGGGTAAATATGACCTAAAGTGACTCAAGATCGCAAGATTTGCAATCTTCATATGGAAATATCCCAAGAATGCAAGGAATGTCGTAAAAAAACGAGAGATTGCAAGAACTTTAGAGCTTGCATTTTTGCGATCTTTTCTGTGTTCGTGCGATATGTCCAGATAAAGATTGCAAATCTTGCGATATTGGTCCTTGGATATGTATAAAGTGCGATGAACAAAGATCATAAAATATGCGATCTTTATTGCAAGAACGTAAGAGAGATTGCAAAATTGTAAGGAAGATCGCAGGAACTAAAGCGTGATCGCAGCAATTGCGCCATGATCGCAATAGCTATTCACCTTCTGATCTAAAACATTTTGAATATTTTTTGTGGTTGTTTTTTAAAGGAAATTGAAAAGCCTGATGGGATTCGATGAGTGATGCCACAAGAATTCTCATCCATCGCTATCACGAATGTCTGTCCGTGGACAAAATAATAGCGGTCAATGGACCTGTGCCATATAAGAGCCTCGAAAAAACGATATGCGCGCGGAGAAAATGCCTCATATCGCGCTTCATTTGTGTGAAGATGGTCAGGAATTTTGAAATGTTCGATAAATTCTCATGGCTATTTTTAGAGGAGCTTTGTTCATTATATGTCTACCTCTCAAGAAAAAAAAGTCTAATGCAACTTTTTTCTTCTTCTTTCTGTTTCTCCAGGGCAATTTATTGCGATGCTCCGCATCCGTTATCAGTGGCTTTCATCATTTGAGAATAAAATATTCTTTAGGAAAAACACATTTTTGTATGCTCTCGAATGAAATTATTTTGCATAATTACATTGCCAATATAGAATTAATAAAAATTTAAATTAAGTTGATCCACCCAAAAAAAGCACGATAGATTTTTTTAACAAGTAAAAGAACTGCAAAATATTCATAAATGGCAACTGTGCAAAAAAAGCGAGCGAAAAAGAATGTAGAAATTGTCCAAAAAAAGCCAAAAAGATAAGATTAATTTCTTCTTCGGTATATTTTCGCATTAATAAAATATCCTCCTCGAAAATATATATGCTAATTGACGTGCCTGAGTATAAAAGCTCCAAATGACATCGCAGAATTGCAAGAAGTCTCTCTTTCTCTTTGGGCACCTCCTAACGGTCTCTTGGTCTCGTGGGGCCAGCAAGACGGCAAAAAAGTCTCCCAGAAAAAAAGACGAAGATCTAAAACATCCCGTGGAGCCACGAGAACAGAGTCTTTGTGATTTTGTTTATAGTGGAGGTGCTTTTTTTTTGCTTTGCTTCCTCATTCTAACGCTTCTTGGACCGTCCGCCATCAATCTTGTGTCCAATAATTGGGTTATTGACGCTCCTCATGTTCAAGAAAAATTTCCAAGAAGGACAGCGGAGTATTCAGCAAGAGATGGGAGATTTTTTTATGATTTCAGAAATACACATTGTTGTATTTTGCATAAGAAAAAAAAATGAAAGATTCTCCTTTCACTTCAATCAAAACATATTGGGTCGTAAATACACTAAAAGCTAAAAGCACAATATGTTTTGAAGAATTTTATTGTTTTTTTTATAATATAAAGAAAGTTAGAATCTTAAAGAATTAACACTCCTGTTTTATTTTATTAAAAAACTAATTATTATAGGAACTAATTCAAATCAAAATCTTTCATAAATCGGTTTAACCCAGTTATTTCTCCTATAATTTGGATTTCAAAAATCGTTATCTCCACATAAAATAAATATCAAAAACATGTAATTTGAAAAATTTATCGTTGTAATCAATGTGACGGTTATTTGTAAATTTTTCAATCAAAATTTATGCTAAAAGCACAACTTTTAAAAAATTCAGCTCAAAGCCAATCTCACTATGTACGTACATAGCATTGGGTATAGATTGTGTACAAGAAGAAATAAGCATCGAGTCTCGACACAACCCCAATTGCCCTGCAATTTGCGCGATGCAGAGCCGGTCTGGTGCGTGGCTCTTGAGATGCATTTGTTCTTAGATGCATGTGGGACCAAGAAAGAAGCGCAACTTACATTTTCACTTGAAGATGCGCAAAGGTATAATATCTCTCACAAGAACCGGTTGCACTGAAGATGCTATTCTTAATGTATGTTCTCTTGAGACTCGCCCAGTGAGTTTGCCGTGGCCAATGACTCGAGCACGGAGACCCGTGAACCTTTTGCCCAGCGAAATTCCATCCGTCGAGAGGATGCAATCGCTTTGGGGGGATGCTCTAGATGGACGGCGCTATCGTCTATCCGGCTATAAATAGATTTTCTGGTTTTACCATGAGTTCCCGGCAAGCCATCTTTAGAACCTGCCATTCTTCATTCTTGCACTCTTCTTCCATGCCCAATGTGGAGAAATATAGCCATCCCAGCCATCCGCTTCAGCTATACACACAAGTACTTTCCAAACCATCTTTTCACTCAAGAGAAGTTTAGTTTAAAATAAAAATTATTTCATCGTGAAAAAGACATTTTTATTTCGGCAAAAAAATTAAATAAGTCGGTTGGACTATTTTTTATTATTTAAAAAAAATACTTTTAAGAATTTCATGAAAGTATTAGAATTATTTGAACAGATTTGAAAAAAAAAATCATTTAATGGTGAATTTTCTTTTTGTTAAAATAAAGTTGATTTCGATTTTAATTTATACTGAATTTCACTAGGATCAGCCTAGGCGTATCGGAAGTGTTTATTTGCCACACATAGGTAGAAAAATCCCGCCATTTTGGAGTTCTAAAACTCACGTCATATCTTGGGTTCTATAAGCCTGATTTTAATCCTATCAAGCGCAAATGAAGCCTTTCATAAATCTCTAGAATTGTCTAGGTCTAGACTCTAGAACATTGCAATTTCGAGAAATGACCGCAAGAGGTGTTAAAATCAAAAACAAAGTTTTGTAAAATTTCGAACTAGAACTTTTCAATAACGGCATAACCGATTTTCTTCTTCTAGCTGGGTTCATGATCTTTCCATCAAATTCATTTAATTGATATTAGAAAAATCTTACCCATCACATTGTGGTTTGGACTACCCTTTGCAAAACTATGAAATTAGACCAACTTTAAGTATAAGTAGATTAGTTTCGAATTTTTTATTTAAACTAATTTGCAATTTATTAAAGTACCTACAAAAAAAAACTGAAATGCGAACGATGATCGCTAAAAAGTGGTTCAAGTTCGCGTTTAGATGGTTGATGGAAGGTATATAGTATAGAAAGAAAAATACCATCGAAGAGTCATTATAAATAAAATTCACTCTGTGGCGATTGCATGAAAAATGTGATGGTAGGTATAAGCAAATGAAGAAGTGGAAAAAAAATTTGCAGTTCGCGAGCGTGTTGATTTGAGGTCAGTGTCAGCGTATGTCTTTAAGAGCGTCTTCTTTGCGTTATATCGATCTCTTCCGGCAATTTGTGGCGCCAAGTGGGCAAAAGTTGTTAAAATTTTCTAAATGTCAATTTTTCTATTTTTGGCCCACAATCTCTCCCAAAAAGTCCACATAAATTATCTCCTTATGTCTCAAGAAAGATTTATTTTCCGGTGTAAGTGGCTCTCTGACCAACTTCGGGAGGGCCTCAACAAAATAACAATTTTCTCCCATCATATAGCAAAAGTACATTAGCACTGGTGGATGCGTGGAGGCCAATACTGTGGGGGCCCTCGATGTGTGCGTCTTTCTGTTTTGACCGGAAGTTTTTCGATTGAGCGATAAAACAAGGCTGTTGCAAAAATGTATCACAGAGTTTTGCAATAAATTCGAGAAAGTCTCAAATTCTTTTGGTGTACTTAAATTGTATATATTTTCCACACATCATTTTGAACAAAAAAAAATTAAAAGAAACACGCACTCAAGCTTATAAAAGTTCTCTTAAAATAAGAATTCAAGAATGCTTGAGTCCATAAGAGAGATCTAATTGGAGACCAATACTCGGTCCAATTGCACTCAGGAAGGCAATAATACGATTACCTGTGACTCCTTTGAGAATCTCAGATGTCCTGCAGGGATGTAGTGTCCAAATTGGTCGAAATAATCCTGGATGATCCATTTGAGTGAGCACAGAGAAGAGATCTCGAGGTTTCTCCTCAATCTTCAAGAGACTCCAAATTTCTTCGTATGATAGCGAAGAACCATCATTGGTAAAAGCATCAAATCCAAGGACAGGAACACAAAAACTCGGATGATAGGTCACATGAAACTCCATACATAGAATTCCACTGCCAAAGGATACTTTTGTACCTCTCTTTAGCAAATATGGAATTTCTTCGTCGAGCTTATTTTTTACAATCTTCAATTCCCACGAATCGTGGAGTTTGCTTGAAATATCTACAAATTCCGTAATTTCCTTCCGAAACTCTTCAGGAGTCATGATGAGAACTTTCTGCAAGAAATCATTTAGAAGGAACTACTTTAGATATAGGAAACAACTGGAATTAAAATCAACAGAAACTCCTTTTAATTAAATTGAAAATTAATTAAAAGCTAATTTTTATAAAATATCAAAACTTTTTAATATTTTTTCAGGAAAGAAATCAAGATTTTCAATTCAATTCATTGTGATACGTTATAAAAAAAATTGACTAAATAAAAATACTTTCTATACAATTATTTTTAAATATTCTACATTGTTTAATTTATGATCTTATTTTTCAAAGTTATTTAATAAAACATTTTGCTTTCAAAATGAAAAAAAACTCACAGTTGTTTCTAACAAATAAGCTTAATTTGTAGCTTTTGTTGTTCAATTTAGACAGACACGCAAGATAAACTGGTAACACTTGAGGAAGTTTTCTTATCAATCTTCTCAGCCGCCCTGAATAAAACGTAATTTTCTTAATGTTATAAAAGAATCATTTATTTAGTAAACGTTACACTATATATTAAAATTCTTTTATTATTTTCTTATATTTATATGTTTAGGAATTCTATCTATATGGGATGTATATGGCTTCGTTGCTTATTAGCCTCTCGACTTTTCTTCTATTTTTTGCAATAAACATTAGACTTTATCAATAAACAACACTTGATAACTTTTAAAGATTAACTGAATTATTTCAACATTCGTCGAGAGATTAGAAGTGAACATGCTCCCTGATTTTTCGGTGATTTATGTTCAGGAAAATAAAACTATTCTTGTAATTCAAAAGGCTGATTTTTTTTTTCATTAGGTAACACAGCATTTTATGAAGTGATACAGGTATTAAAAATTAATTTTTAGTGCTTTTTATTTTTCTCAATTAAAGAAAAAGCTTCAGAGGTACTGCCTGAGAATTTCACAAACATAGTCTAAACACTTTTCCGTTGCAAGGGCTCCATTGAGGAGTCGTATATCCGTTCGATCCTTGATCTCCTGGAAATGTTTCTCGTACATAGGCCAGACACACGTTTCGAAGTACCCGGTGAAGTCTGGTGGGGAGTACGTGCGTGTCCGGCGTCTGGCAAAGGCAATTTCATATGGAACGTGCAGATGGAACTTGGGATTGCAAATCTCCACGAGGAGTGGATGATTGAACACAAGAAATCCCTCAATGATGAGAATATTCACAGCAGACTGTGACGTCTGACTCAGCATGGCGTCCACGTCACTACACATCCGGTCCATATCAAGTGCTGTAAGGATGTCCCAGTTCACGTGTCCAAAATGATCGATATGCTGATGCTGTGGGTGCTCCTCTGGCAGGAAGTAGTCATCCTGATTGATCACCTCGACACAACCAATTTTTCTTCGAGCTAGATCACTTGATAAACGTTCCCTGAGTCCTGTAGCGAGTGTCGTCTTACCGCTACATGTGGCCCCCGAGATGCCAATTACCAGCCAGTCCTGGCGCATCCTGCAAGGGATTCAGGTCAGGGAGTTTTTGGGGGAGAAACGCGCGATTGGGAAGGTCACGAATGCGATCTGGGAATGACCTCTCAGCAAGAGTACCCGACAATCTCTGACGTACGCGGAGATTCAGTAGCCGACTAAAGGGGTCGATTGCTATACTGAGACATCAGCTCATCTGCTCTCTTAACCCTTCTCTCCCTGCCCCGGATTAAACGTACAGTGTGTGTACATTATATCAGCAGAAATACTTTATGAAAATTGAAACAAAATTATATCGTTTTTCCCTGTTTCATTTCAAAAAGTAATGAATGAATTTATACTTTTTTATCACATGCTAGCATTTCTGAATGTGATAAACTTTTATTTTCTTGGAGAAAAATTAAAAATTCAAGGAAAAGGTAATAAATATTCTAATATCAATATCAATGTTTGTTTTTATTCATATTCTCAATTTTCTTTGGAAAATGTTTAATTTTTTTTAGATTTTTTTTAAATAAAATATTATTTAGACAGTTAAGTGATATATTCGGATATATATTGAAAAAAAAAAACATTTTGTTTGCTTAAGTAATTCGTGTACTCAAGCAATATTACCTAACTTTTTAAATTGTGAGGTAATTTTTAGTTTAGTCAATATAACGAACTATATTAAATGACTGAAAAAAAATTACAAGAACGGTTGATCCCTAGCCTAGATATAAAATTGTATTCTTAACCGTCTTAACCAATCAATAAAATAAATATGGTCGAAAATAATCCAGAACTTTTAGACT
This sequence comes from Lutzomyia longipalpis, assembly GCF_024334085.1. Lineage (NCBI taxonomy): Eukaryota > Metazoa > Arthropoda > Insecta > Diptera > Psychodidae > Lutzomyia > Lutzomyia longipalpis. The sequence continues at coordinate 21,989,570 of NC_074709.1, forward strand.
TTTTTGGCTTAGAGGGATTACAGACAGTTTTTTGTATCCTACATCCCACATGTAGGTCGTGTAGGTCCTTAAATTTGTTTTTCATAATCCATTCTATTTATGTCGGTTATTGATTTTAATATCGTTAAAAAGTTCTGTTGAATTAAACCCTTAAAAAATTGCTTTGAAAATTGTTTTGGATTAATCTTTAACATTTTTTGAACATTGGTTTTGATTACGAAGAAAAATCTTGAAATCTTTGATCTTAAATCTCGGTTTTCGAACTCAGGCCATCATCCAGAAGTTTTCTAGATTTTTTCGTCAGCATATCATAATGATTATAAGCTTACTTGTTATTCCTTATTGAGAAGTTCCGTAATTATCTTCAATTTTAGAGAAATATTCAAAATCTCCGTGTGCACTTCCGGACATGAAAAATTGTGAAAAGCGACAGAGATCCAATGAAGCAAATACCAAATATTGCTGGGAGCATAAAAGCAAATTCCACAGGTAGGAATAGTGAATGTATCCAATCTCCTAGGCAACAAAAAATGAAAATTGGTTAATTTTATTTTGAAAGAACTGGAAAAACTCGGAAAAAACTTACCTTCTACCTGGATAAATGGAAGGAGTAACCACGAAAAATAGTAGATGAAAGCACAAGATGTTAGAGCCAGAACGATTCTGCCAATGACTGAATCTTTCATTGTCAATAGCACTCTATTATTTGCACGATCACACACTTCTTCACGTGCTGATCATCTCTTTTTTCAAGGAGAAAAATCTCACGAAAAATTCACGGAAAAAGCATCGTGTGTTTGTTTTGACAGAATTCGAAATAAAAACAGAGACATTTGAAGTGATTTTAGTGACGATTGAAAGGTTTACAGAGCCCCGAATATGAACTACCCAGAAGTTAAAATGTTTGGAAACATATTGTTGGGAGAAAAATTGCTGGGACACAAAATCTCTAGGGAAGGCGAAAGTCATGCAAAGATTACTGGTGTTTGATGCCAAATTACTAAGGGTGTATTATATAACTCTCCGAGCTGCTGGGTGGTCATAAAAACAGAATTGTACACTGTACAGCCACCCATCAGCAGCTTAGTTACATAAATCACCTTCTAGAGCTGTTAAATAGCCAAGAATTTCATTCTTTCATAGGAAATTCTTGGCGTATTTTCATCATGGAAAAACTTTTGGAAAAACTGACGGTTCGTGAAAATTTGAAAAGTGTGAAAATGAAGATATAAATAAGTACATTTACTTTACTTATTTAAAAGGAAGTATTGAACCCTAAATAGCCAGGAAAATAAAAATAATCATGTTCCATGAGCCTATATCTTGCGATTTTGGCTCTAAGAGCCACCATAGAACACCACTACCAGCAGCAACAATACAAGAGGAAGCACAAAGAAGAGGACAACAATCTTTATATTACTTTTCATTCCATTTCAGCATTTATCAATATCAAGAAAAATTAAATAAAATTGACTGACAAAAATTGATCTTTTAAAGTTAGAAAATTCTATAAAATTAAAAGATAATTTTTTGTTCGATAATTTTGGAAAATCTTTTTACTTCATTTAAAATTCTTTTTTATAGCACAGAAAATTCATTAATTTATTCATTAGAAGAAAATCATAATGGATTTTTCCACAACACTTTATGAAGGCTGTATACGACAAATGATCGTGGAAGTTAATTAATCTCGTACATAGTGGCCCCATTTTCCAAACACAACCGTCTTGACCGAATGATCCCAATTCTTTTGTCAGTGTATGACACTCCCCCATGCGCGTGCCTCTTCCCAGAAAGCTATTTTTGCCGGAAGATGTACGAAAAGCGCACAAAAGTTCAATGAACGCATTCGCACAATTTACGCATCTTTACAATTTTATAAAGCAATATTTGTGTTACAATTTAGTGACGACAAATCTCACCTTCTTGCAGCTCCCGCATGTTTATGAGGAAATCTCTTTGGAATGTTGGAAATATGCTTCCCACATTCTGATAACACAATCAGTGCTTTTGGCGCCAAATTCGTGTAAGCTCATGTGGAAGTTTACCGTGACTGAAAGCATGCAGACACAGGAAGTGATTAATAGATTTTTGGGGAATGACGTCCAGATGGACACACTTTGAATTTTCGTCATGAGAATCAATTTCTTGGAAGATGATTTACGACAGCAACATTTTGATGCTTCCGCTGAATCACCTAAATTCTTCCCAATGGACCATTAGCCGAAGTCTCTGAAGGTTCAAAAGTATAAAGAAAACTTTCTTCCGTAATAACAAAATTCAAACGAGATTTAGCAGCTTCGTGTTGGAAGTAGTTTGTATTCAATCCTTCAATTAAATATTATTAATTTGCGTCACCATGCCGCGCCAGAGAGGAGACCAAAGCGGCGTACTTGCTGGAATGTTATGTTGGATACCAAGGCGCCAGATTGCGATTTTTTGGAAGAAATCTCCACGTGAGATTCCGATAAGAGTGACTCAGCAATGACACTGTCGCCAAGGCATTTTTTTAACCTCCGCGTGGGACCCACAATTAAGTATGTTGCAAAAAAGCAAAATCGTTTTTTTTTGATCAGCATGAAAGTGCGTCTGATAAAATCAATCAATAGGCGCTTAATCGTCGTTGGGAGCAATTAATTTCTTTTAACTGACGCATACTTAATATATATTAAATGACTTCTATACCTATTTATTAATTAAGTGTCTTATTGCATCAACAAATTATTGCTGAATAAGTTCTTTTTCTTACATATAGAAAGCACATCTGCTATCCTTAAATCCAAAAAGCTTTTGCAAAATTCCCAAAAAAACATTTATTATTGCTACAAAAAACCCACGAAGCTTAAAGTTTGATTTATTTATGCTCATCAAGAGGAATTTCTTGTGCAGAAATCTTATCAAGGGCATCTTGGGAATACCGCGCTGGATTTTATGAGTTCAAAGTATGAAATGTAGATTAATCGTTGAGGTGATCTTTACGGCGTCTATCACATCAGGAAGATATACTTATATTAAAAAATAGACTCAAGAGAGCATTCTCTTTAAGAAAATGTAAGCAGAGTGAAGAAAGAAAAAGAGAGAAAAATGTAAATATTTTTTGATACAGAAAAAAAGCAACAAAAAGTGATAATATGCGTACATTTGTGCACTTTCGATGCAAATCGCCAGCACAGAAATAAAAATGTGACGAATATAAAGAGATTAAGACATTTCTAGAGTCATTGTCTTCATTTTTTTCTCTAAATATTTTTAATTTCGCGCACAATCTTATCTCGGTGTGTTAGTTTTCTTTTTTTTCTCTCATTTTCATATACTCCTCCTTTTGCGCGTTTCTGTCGAAAAATTTCGCTATATGAATCCGAATGAAAAGAGAAGAAATTCTCCACCATTATCTAGGTCACTCAGAGATTTGTTCTAAATTCTCTGGGTGAATGGAGAGGAAGAAAGAGTGAAGAAAAAATATGTTAAAAAATAATATGTAATTTAAAATGAGAAATGATCATGCTGATTTCTGCGGGCTACCAATTTTTCTGGTGCGCGAAAACAACCTCTTAATCATTTTTTTGTCTCAAATTTTATCACTCCCACTTAGTTGAAGAGGTCATCACTAAGAATAATAATAAATTGGTAAATACAAAATACTTTAGGCAATTGATAATTGAATTTTATGTTTTTTTAAATCAATGATTTATTGTTTTAAAAATAAATAGGATTTTTTTATATGTCGAAAATTTTAAAGTTCCAATTAAAAGAAAACTTTTCTTCAGTTTTTTTTAAATTTAAAATTTATAATTTTTAAATAATGATCCAAAATATTTTATAAAAATTCAAGAAATAAAATTAAAATGATTAAAAATTTTATTTTCCAAAAATAGTCCTATTTATTTGTTATACCTACACGTAGTATATACATATTTTATTTATTTTTTCCTCATCTTATCATCCCTTAGAACGCATAATAGAGTGATCTTTTCAACAAACGCAATAGAGAGATAATTTTATTCTAAAAAAATAGAAACATTCCGCAAAGTTCATAAGAATGACAAAACCTTTGGTTATTTTTTCGCATTTTCTCAGGGTTTTGGATGTTATTTGTACATTTTTTTTAATTCTAAATAAGCACGATTTAGAATCTTTCCATATTTTTCCGCATTGTTTTACACACACAAAAATTCCATTGGTGCTTTTTTTATGCGCAAAAATCCACATGATTGCACCGTGTAATTTGTCTTTGATCCTCCAGGGTGATCTTCATTTGATCTTCATTAAAAAAAAAAAAAGAATTATGTATGTTTGCAAATTTTCTTGGAACATCCAAGGGAGGGGGAAAAGTTAAGGACATTTCAGAGAGTGAGAGAAGTAGCATGGAGTAGCGTGTGAGCGAATATGATGATCGAATTCGAATGTTGCTTTCGCGCGCCTTATAAAAGAGCGTGCTCTTCCCGCATTTCGCGGCAGTACGTTGCACAAGCTACATCAATTATGAATCAATCTCCCGTATTTTTGAAAAAATATAATATCGTGAAATCAATAAGTGTGATAAAACACCGTGGACAAGTTTATCAAGTGATCACATCATCAGTATAGTATTTGTGATAAAAGTGCAATGATAGATCTTTATTATAAGAAACAGTTTAAAAGAAGATTTTATGAAAAACATTACTTTAGTGAATGAAAGTGATTTTTTGAGAAAAGAAAAGAAAATCAGTGGAAAATAAAAAAAAAAACTATTCCTAACGAGACTTATTTTTTGTGATATTTCCTTAAAAAAGTACTTAAATTCCCAACGGAAGCGCAGTTTAATAAAAAATGAGAGACATGGTAATTAAATATTTCATTTTATATTGAATTTGTGAATTATTAAGAGGGCTCTTTTTTCGTTAAACCCTCATGACCTTTTGTGCTGTAAAATTACACAATTTTTCCTTTTCCCAAATTTTTTAAAACTGATAGCGCATAATATTGTCTCGTGTGTGATTTTATGACAGTCAAACCTCGTGGTTTAATCGTCAAGTGAAATCCAGTGATCTCACAAAAATTGCCGTGGGTGAAAAACAAGAGAGTCACATGGATACTATCGTCAGAGATTAACTTAAATTTTAAGACAATTTTTAAGGGGTTTGTCATTCTGTGGAATTTATACGTGTTACAAACGAAAATCTTTGTTGATGCATTTTAATGTTAAAAAATGTAATGGAATGAGGGGGATAAAAAAAGAAAATCAGAATAAACAGAAATTACAAATTTTTAACGATTCTAAAATTCGAATTGGCCACAGTGTCCAATAAAAGCCTTCAACCCCTACAGTATAAAGAAACTTACTGTCCTTTCCTTAAAATAATTATTCTCATTTTCAATTTATTTGAGAATTTATAGGAGGCTCACAGGATATTAAACGTAAGGCACTTTTTGGGAACAAGAGTGTATCAATCTCACGATTCAACAAGCAAAAAATAGTGAATTTTATCCGTACAGTGTGTACAGTTTGCATTAAGTATTATTCGAGTACGAGTACTCAACACTGATTATTCAATTAAAGCATAATATTGTACAACTATTTACTCAATGACAAACCCCTTTGATCTGGTAAAATGTTGTATTGTAAGTAGAAATGCCCGGAAGTCCACGAAAGAGTTATTTTTACTGATTTCTAGTGCAGAAGAAGTTGAGAGATCAAGGGAAGAGAATATCACACGTGGTGATTAATGAGTTGATGAGTTGATCTCAAAGGACGATGGTTATGAGAGGAACAACTTAGAAGGTTGATGATCTTGTTGACGATTTATTCTACGTCGTGTTGCGCAACTTCCGCCACGTTTCACTTTCTCGCAACTTTCTTCTCTATCTCATCTTTATTTATTTCTAACACGGAAATTGCAAGAAAGCTGATTTGCGGGGGTGCTTTCAATCGGAGCTTTGGGAAATGATAGGTGGCTTTTTTGTTATTCAGCGAGTTGTTGATAAGATTATATGCATCTGTGACCAAGTTTAGACATTAACCCACATAATGCGTGACGCCACGACCGAATTACAAAGTCTCGAAAAAAATTTCAGAGGAATTTTTTTGAGAGTATTTCCCATATTTTAGGCCACCTGCTTTATTCTACTTACATACATATCTTATCTAGACCGAATCAGTATGTCGCTATCAAATTCAGAAGTGTGACTTAGTGCTACTAACGGCTAATATTAGATTTGAAAGAAATATGTGTTGTGAATATTCTCAATATTATGCGATTTATGTAAATTACAATAGATTTTTAATTGGAAAATTCGGGTTGTCCTCTTATCAAAGAATGCATATTTCACTCATATTGGAGAAGATAGTCGAAAAAGACGAATTCCACACAATTATATATTTTTTCCCAATAAATTTTCTTATGAATTTAAATAATTTAATTACTTCTGATAAATAAAAATTGCACCCGACATGGGTGGTTGTGTCTGAGTTGGTTAATCACCGTGAAATTCGATTCGTCGTGTCACGTCTTTAAAAATAAAAAAGTGATGCTCTCAATTTTTTTCCACGACGATTTATTATATACTTTAACAAGAGGGATATTTCATGGGTATATTTTTAGATTTTCTCCGATCCATTTGAACGGAAACAAATTTTTGATTTTTTCTTCATTTTGGGAATTTTCCATAGAAAAATGCATGCCATTTTAGAGAAGAAAAAAAGTAATTTATAAATGGTTCTCTGTGCAATATTTCCAAGCTCTTATTAAGTGAGATATCTAACTGAAAATAATTGCAAAATTAACATTGAACGAATGTCAATGCCGATTGTGAGGCTGACTAAAGCAGTTTTTACTCACGCCTAATGAATGAAAGGGTGATATAATTGTGTTGCTTTATTGTCAAGTAGCTTTCATTGATAAATTTTCAATTTCTTTCCTTTATCTCCACGTATAGCAATAAATCAAGCATTGTTAGCTAAACTTTTGATCAAATCTTTAATTTAAACATTAAATTTCGTTTTTTATATAATAAATTTCGTAATTTAAGTCTGAAACGGTTCTTAAGAGACGATCTTGCATGATTTTTTCTTGAATATTTAAAAGGATTTTTTATTTAAGACAACAATCCTTATCAAACGTTTGATTGAGAATTTAAAAAAAAAATTTTTTTATTAAACATCTTTTTAGGCGACATATTCTGTGATGCTCCTCCTGACAACAACCATCCTGGCTGCCCATGTGGATGCACAATTGTGTTCACTACGAGATATGAAGGAACACGCAATGAATGCGTGCGACAACCTAGCCAGGAAGATCCGTAGCCCCGACAGTCACGAGTGGAATCCGGCCGTGTACACATACAGAGTGTTCAATGGGACTGAAAGTGAGTGCATCACCTTGCATAGAGGATCATTAGATTTCAATGCTGGAAGAGACAGATCTCGATCTCGGTGCGATCGAGGACTGTGTGACTTCCGCTTATTTGCATAATTCGCGCGATCGCGACCATGACTTTGCTTCAAAGCTCTTCATGCAATGCAAATTGAGACAATTTGCAGAATCGCGAAATTGGGTGAAGGACATTAGCGGTCAACGATTTGTTTGCGTCTCCTCCACTCCCCTTGAGCCAGATTATTGCAAAAAAATACATATGTGGATAATGAGCGATCATGAACCCCATGCGATCATCTTTTGCATAAATGGAATCTTCCACTGTATTCCGCGTCCTCCGTTTTTTTTCTTCTTCCCACAAAAAAAAAGAAAACAATATGTCACCTCATGGTGTTTGTAGGCCAAAAAACTGCCAAAATCTCACGAAGAATGTATGTAGTTCAAAAACATTTCTGTTGCATAATTTATTCTTGGAATCTCCATGCTAGTTCTTTTATCATTCTCAATGATCGCATTTTATATGGAAATGCCATGGTTTTGTCATAGAAATAGAAGTTTTCTACAAAACAGTGCTATCTCACAGTACAAATGATGGGGAAGTTATTGAAGGAATTCATATGAAAACGAAAAGAACATTTAGTAGGCAACATTTTTAGTAAACCACCAGTCTGGAAGAAAGCGATTAAGAATAATTCCAAAGTTTCACTGACATTGGAGATTCTTGATGTTTATTTTTCCATTTATTATGAATTGTTGCTAAAATATATTCAAAATTTAATTATTTCCATAAGCTATGTGTGTACAAGTACATAATATAATTTTTACACCATTTCTAGTAAATAAAAATTAGCATTTTGGCTAACTTTTTTGCAAAAGCTCTAAGCTCTAGCCAATGCATACAATAAATTTTAGCATTTTTCAAAGAAAACATGTTTTAACAAAATAGAAGACGCAAAAGATCATCAAAAATGTTTAAAATATTACCTATTACGTTTAATATGTATAAATGTTCAATAAAAGTGTCAATAACCTTCTTTTTGAAGGCGATCTCTTAATTTAAGAGATACAAACTGATAAAATTTAATAAAATCATTTCTCTTTTCCTTACAGACGCAAGACATCGCAGAGGAATTGTATATGGATGGAAGGAAGCTTTTCCAGAAAATAATGGCTTCCTGAGAATTAATTTATCCCACAAATTGTACCATTTTCTCAGTCGAAGGCACTCACATGGGGATCATAACGAAGTTGGAGATTCTTTCGATGTTGCTCTTCTTGGGAAATTCTCAAGGGAACATCGAAGACACAGGCATAGCCATTCATCCCATGAAATTAGGAATAAAAGGAGTGACTTTAACGCTCTGGTAAATGTAAAAATTTTTGATTAATTTAAAAAGAGAAAAATTATTTAATTTATTTTCTATTTTTTCAGGTAACTTACTGCTGTATTAGTCCTGAGGATGATGACTGTAATGACCATTTGTGTTTTGTGTGAGTGTTTAAACAAAAAAAAAGGACATGTTGGAGAGTGACAATCTCTAAGAGTGCCACAGACAAGTAGACGCGGAACTATCTCATTTTTAATTAATTATTTTTACGTTAGAATTGATAGTGAAGTGATGATAAATCGAGGAGTATTTTGTAAATAAAATAATTTTTTAAGAGAAAAATTAAAAATTTGAGCTTAATCTTGTCTACATTTAGGAGTTTATATTTTCCCATATTTCCCCTACCATGATACTTTTTAATTTACATGATTCGATTTCGAATGAGTGCGATCTTTACACTTTCTTCTATGCGTGAAAGATGACATCATCATCCAGAGGCCATGAATGGCAAACAAAAACTTCTGAAGCGGCTTGTATATAGCCATTGAACATATAGCACTATATGTATAAAATCTCGAGCAAAGCGTGTGGAGACATTTTTTTCTCGCGTATTAAATTGGAACAGGAAGGGGTTATTCGTGCTGGAAAATGCAAAGGAAATTATGCTGAGAAAGGGTAAAAATCGATATATCGAGGAGGTGCATGTCTTTGCATTTCCAATGAGTCAGTGAATGAGTGCAAAGTTGGAAAATCCCCCACTTTCTCAGATGCTTTGATGACGTTTCAATGGCGCAACTGGTTTTGCGGCTAATTTATGTTGTATTGGTTCGGTTGGCACGGAGATTCTTTAAGTCGCGGAACTCAGTCGCGATCTCATACTGGTCCCCAGCGTCACCGTGAACGCTGAGCTCTGTAGTTGAATCTCAAGACAAAGCAAAGTTGTTACATTTTATTTTTTTGGTAAAGAATCTCATTAAAGCGTTGCTCAGAAAGTGAAGGAAATTTTTGGCAATTTTTTTTTGAAGTTTTGCTGAAGAAGGAATTTCAGTGAAAATTCTAAGAAATTGAAAAGGAAGAGTGCAAGAAATTCTATTGAAAAATTCAATAACTTCGTCTCCATAGTGAAGCGTGACTTCGGCGAATTGCATTTAAAGTTTGCCCTAATTGCTGATTTTTATCCCTAAAAATTAAGGTAGGTGTTATGATAAATGTTTTCCTATATAGTGTTGATAAAACAAAGTTGTCAAATAATTGAAAAATGAACCTTTTGCAATTAATTAGAGTGTATTAGAAGTTAACGTGTTAACACGACAATTTTTTGTTGATAATGTGTATCAGATTTAATAAAACCTACAGATGAAATAGAATTTATAAAAATTGAGAGAAAAAAATAAATCAAAAAGACACAATATTTAAAAAAAAACAGGTGAATCCCGAAGCGAGAAATTGTTTTTTTTTAATAGTTAAATAATTTTTTAAAAGTGACTTATTTTTAAGATTTCTTTTTTTATATAAAAAAATATTTAAAAAAAAAAGTATTTAAGCTATCTATTGGAATCAAATTACATAATTCTTAATAAAATTTGACTAAATTGTACAATTTGATCTTAATCATTAATCTAGAACATTTTTAACTCTTAAAAAGATATCAAATAAGTTAATTAATGATCAAAAAGTATTTTGGGCTGCATGTAATTGTACAAGTTCAAACGAATTTTCCCATTCATTCTTGGCAGAAAATTCAATTTTTCATTTTCAAGTGTAGTCTAAAAATACATTTTCCTGTTACAAAATATTTTCCTTGCCATACATTTCTTGGAAATCGCATTCTTTACGCAGAATCAGAACAATAAGTTCACGTGATAACCCCATAATCGTCTCAAGCCCTATTTATTCATTTGCGTGAGTTTTTAATTCTAATACTTTAGAATGATTTTCTCTCCTAAAAGAGTTTGTTTTTGCTGAGAGACATTTAAAGAAAAGAACATGAAGTGTGATAGCGTCCAGTACTTGAAATTGCAGAGCACAAGAAAATGTGGGTTGAGATAAAAACTTCCCGGGTTTGGGCGACAATCTCCTCGCATGCCAAAGAAGATGGAAACAAAGAAGAAGAGAATAATCACTCAACTCATTGCGATACAGTTTCTTTGCAGCCGCAGTGAGTCAGTGAGTTTGAGAATTTTGGAAAGTCACACAAGATGTCAACACCAAATCCCCATGTAACAATAAACCTGCCAACGATTGGAGAAAATCGAGAAAATACAAGAGATATTTTCCTGGAAGAAAGTGAACCCCCTCGAGGCAGAAGATCACGAAGAAGCTCCGAAGATAGTGCCTACAGGAGATCATCACGATCAATCTCTCCACGATCGGCAAGTGTAAGTATTTCTGCTTGGGAAAAAGTATTTCCCCGAAGTCGCAAAAACCAATTCGAATTTTTTCCAAAAGTCACAGAAAATAGCGAATATAAGCGCTAATTGATTATTATTGGAATGCAATACTTTTCTCACGATTTTTTTTATGTTTTGATTGTTCCTTTAGAATGACTGTAATTCTATATTGCGCAAAAACTCTGCCAAGTATTATTATTTTTATAATTGGAATTTAAATTGATAAGTAAGAAAGCTACTGAAAGATAATAATGCATGTCTTGTAATTTAATTGGTTGAAAGTATGATTTTTCTTCAAACTGATAACACATCGCGGAATCTGAGCTAAAATGAGAAAAAAAATATGATATGACTTTCTTATGGTTTAAAATGTACAAGAAAATCTAAATTAAATCCGGGAAAATATTGAACAATAATTCAGCTGTGTTTTCTTCAGATATAGCTTAAGCCTCTTACAAGTTAGTCATATTAATTATCTTCACGCTTTATGTATAGAATTTATGATGCTTCAAGATTTTGTCGTAATTAAAACAAGAATGCTGTACTAATCATGCACAAATAGATACATAGATGCAATTTGTCATATAAATAGTATCCACAACACCTTGAGATAATAACAAGATAAATACTTGATAATACGTAAACGTAATAAGAAACATTAAAATAGTATCTACAATTAACATCAAACCATCAAAAGATATCGTGTATTACTACAAAATTACATTCATATCTTGTATAGGTATTTAAAAGAAATTAAATACATTGTGATTTTTGGAAAATTTTAACTTTTCCCCCGGTCAGCGTCGGAAAATCGGAACTCAGTCCAGAATTAAAGGCACAATTCTGCCAGAGCTTTCGGCACAAATCAGTGCCTTCCTCAGTGGCTGTGAGGAAAGGGAATTTATTAACAATCAATTATACATTGGCAGAGAAAAATTTTTCCAGGGAAACAAAGACAAAACTGAATCTTACATCTTGTACATGAATTATCTGGACATCGTCAATAAATTAATTGCAGAAGGCATAACAAAGAGAGGGCAACCTATAGACATGAAAAACATAAAACAGAGTGAGAAAATGTGAAGAAAAACCATGGAAAACTCAGAAATTACAATAAATTGAGAAAAACTCTTGTCCAGCGGAGCAAATAAACGGGGCACAACTATACTAATGGGGCCGTTGTGTACTAAAAAAAAGGTGAAACCTGAAATTGAATTTCCAGTCAAAATAACCGTCATTCATTGACAAGTCCAGCATAAACATTGCTCAATCCATCAACGTCACTTCGATTATTCACAACACGGGGCAGATTCCTCTTGATGAACAACATCTCCAGCATCATCCTCTTCGAATAAACACGGTGAGTATCCAACACCTTAGTGTTCTCAAAGGCGAAACTGTGTTGCGGATCCGTGTCAGAGACGTGGGCACACAGAGACGTTAGTCCCTTGTTCTTCTCCGGATCCCTGCAGGATCTTTCGTGCTCCTGGAGGCGAGTCTTGAGAAGTCTGCCCGTGGTCCCCACGTAACTCAGACTGCAATCCCGGCATGGAATTTCATATACCACATCTGAACATAGCCCATCAGGGAGTTTATCCTTCACTCTAGTGAAAAATCTCTTCACTCTCTCCGCAGGTACGAGGCAAATATTCACATCCGTGGACTTGGCGATTCTTTTCTTCATTTTCTCTGAGACTCCCGGAATGTGTACCAGCGACCGGAACGGACCTGGGTCCACCTCCACAGCCGGAACACGATCTCCCGAGGGGCGCTGTCGATCATGCTCACTCAGCAGCTTCCTAATGATTTTCGGAGGAAAATCATTCTTCTTGAGCAAGGCGTTCAACTTTGAGTTCACATCCGCATCCACCTTAGAAGTAAGACCCCTCACCCTCTTCACCAAATTTCTACCCACATTGATGATCATGCTGAAGGAGTGTCCGCTGTTGAAATTTAATAATCTTCCTGACGCACAAGGTTTAGAATACCACGTTGTGCTTAGAACATTACTCTCATCACGATGAATCTTCATATCAAGATAAGGTAACATGTTGTCCTTCTCCATTTCCAGAGTGAACTGCAGCTTCGGGTGGAAACTATTCACTCTCACCAGCATGTCCTCAATGTCATCCTCGTGGACGAATACCAGCAGATCATCAACGTATTTCTTCACGCATTCAATTCTCAGACGGGAGTTTCCAAGCGTCTCATCAAGGAGCCTCTGAGAGTTTTTCTCAATTTATTGTAATTTCTGAGTTTTCCATGGTTTTTCTTCACATTTTCTCACTCTGTTTTATGTTTTTCATGTCTATAGGTTGCCCTCTCTTTGTTATGCCTTCTGCAATTAATTTATTGACGATGTCCAGATAATTCATGTACAAGATGTAAGATTCAGTTTTGTCTTTGTTTCCCTGGAAAAATTTTTCTCTGCCAATGTATAATTGATTGTTAATAAATTCCCTTTCCTCACAGCCACTGAGGAAGGCACTGATTTGTGCCGAAAGCTCTGGCAGAATTGTGCCTTTAATTCTGGACTGAGTTCCGATTTTCCGACGCTGACCGGGGGAAAAGTTAAAATTTTCCAAAAATCACAATTCACCTTTACGTCGGCTTCTAATACAATTCGAAATTAAATACAGTCAAATAGTAGGGCGTAGGTTTTAGAAAGTTGAAGAATGCATAATAATTTTTGAAAATTGTATTTATATCTCACAATCAGTCAAGTAGGTATATTTTATTATGATTGAGCTGATACTCTCCTGAAGTATTGCTGACTAAATGAATAAAAGTGAATGTTCGATCAGGAAAAGATGTATGTGAGTACCGCATACCAAACATATTGACCCTGCAGTACCTACAGACTTTTAAGAACCAAGTTCTTCAGGGGCGTAGCCAAAAATCTGTTTAAAAGGTATTCTCAGATTTTTTTCTTTAAAATTTTAAAGACGTTTAACGTAGATTAAAGCTCAACTTGACGTTTGATATTTCTCATCTAACATTTGATGAAAATTTTTAGTGTTTGAAAATTCCCTTTCTTAAATTTTCCTAATGTAATTTTTAACATGAAAATGATTTCATTTGTCCTCTAATGAATAGTCTGAATTTTCCTGAATTTTTAAGGGATGTTTTAATATTAAAAAAATTTTCCTGGTTACATCCCTGCAATTATTCAAAAGAAAACTAAATTATAATTATGTATTACATATCACTTTTTATACACATCTGGAAATAATAATTTTGTGGCTGTAAATTATTTACTCGATTTAACTCATTTCGTTAACTTCTTATTAAAATTCGAAAAAGGCAAAGATTGTTAAACGAAGTTTTTCTTCGATGATACAATGATCTTCAACAAGGAAAAGAATTCTTTATTTTATTTATTTTTTAATCTGCAAAATGTAATGTTTGCATGTAAAATTCCCGATGATACTGTCAAGTGTTTATATTGTATTTGACTCTTCTTTGTGTTGCCGTTGAAAGCTTCACAGATAAATATGGTAACTAATCACCTGCAGCGGAAAATCATGAATAAAAGATGAATCCAATCACATTAAATACAATTGCAGTTCAACGACAATACTCTATCCAGTTCTATGATTGTACGTGAGAGTGTTTTAGCAAAAACTACTAAACGAGTGATTAACTATTATATAAATTTAACAATTAATTCCGCGTTATTGCATGCAATCAACGTATTGCATTTTCCTACGATTTTTTTTTGAAAAGATCTTTTACAAGTTCTAATGAAAATTCTTGATATGCTACATTTGAAGAAAAAACTAACTAATTGTAGAAAAATTGAGATTTAAATCTTAACGAAGATCAGTGAAATAAATTAAAAACATTATTCGAAGAATGCGGTTAAATGAAGCGACGAGCACAGCAAGTCTCCGTGAGATTCCCATCAAATGTGTGACTGATATAAAAGCAAAATGTTTTCCCGCTTGACTGACTCACTTTTATACAAAAAAAAAACTCATTGAATTTTCCCATTTTTAACAGAGATCACCGAGAAGACCACGGAGGAGTGTAGATGCAGCTATTAATGATGCTGCACCCCTTTTGGAAACGGACCTACCACCTAGACTCCCACCTATTGCAGGTCAATATCTGTTTTTTTAATTGATTTTCCATGTGCTTGTGCGTAACATAAATAAATCTACATTTGAGTAACATTACGTAGTCACTCGAAAATATGCGATAAGGCACTCCATGATATCACATTGAGTGGCAGGATCAGATTTTGGGGGTTTAATCTCATGTAAACATTGATTTTTTTGAGCTTGTTTGTTATGACATCAAATTGAATTTTTAGAATTTTCTTCAACAACTCTTGAATTGATAAAAATTTGAAAAAAAATGATAACGAATTAGATTTTGAATGATTAAATTAATTCAATTAACTGTTACATGCGGCATAAGTATCGAGCTCTTTTTGGTATGACCATAAAGGTATTGTGATGATAAAAAAAATCTTAAAAAATTATATAAAAAAATGTTATGGAAAGAATTAAAATATTGTTATTTTTCTTAAATTTTCTTTAGGGCCAGAAATCGATGAAAATGATAGTCCAGACGATGATATACCATTAACTTCCGCAGCACATCCAGGAGTGGATGATGGATTTTTCCCAGGTTCGGGAGTGAAGCCCCGAGTTGGTGAAGATGAAAATGATGCTGAAGGAAAACAAATCCCACCAAATGGACTTTATCCACGTCGGGGAAGTGTTCCAGCCAATTTTCCATATGCGCCTGAATTTGGACCAGGCATTGTAAGTTTTCAGAAAATATTTTTTCAATCTAATATTTTTATTATAAAAATTAATGTTTTTTTACAAATATTTTGTTGCCTAGATTAACGTCCCAGAGACTACACCTAGAATTATCCCAGATGTAAATGTTTATCAGCATAAGAAAACTCTAGCTCAGGGGATGATGGACCTAGCTCTTCTATCAGCTAATGCAAATCAACTTCGCTACGTCCTGGAGTCCTACACTCGACATCCCTACTACTATTTCAGTGTTACTTTCATCTCAATGAGCCTTATCTTTCAAGTAGCTGTTGGGATTGGACTTCTCCTAAATAGTCGATACAATGTTAAAAATGAAGATGATATGTGCAAAGCAGCTCGCATTAATAACCTCACAGTTATTGGTATCTTCCTCATTACCATAGTTAATGTGTTCATATCGGCATTTGGAGTAGCAGATCCACCTCCTACAATGCAAAACTGATCCAAAAGTAAAAAATAAATAAGAATTTAACTTTAAGCCAGAAGAAATGATTTCTTGTAAAGAATCTCAGAAATTCCATTAAAATCTCAATGTAAAACTCGAAAGTGCATTTCGGTGTGTGGCCAAAGGCAGGTTTATTTCTGTTTGAGCCGCCGAATATGATAAGGAGACAGAGATACCGACTTGCGAGCTAGTTTGCGAGAAGATAATAAAATACTTAGGAGGTAATTTGAATTGGCTAATGCTCGCGTTTCCAACTTAATTCGTGATATCGTGATATTAAAAAAAAATTGACTAAAATTTTTCAAAATTAAAATTTATTGCTTACTGCTTATCAATTTACATTACCTATATAGTTTTTAATCACATAAAGCTTTAACTTATGTAAAAGCTCTCTCATAGTTTAGTCAAATATAATAACAGAATTGAAAGAAAAATCATTTATTGTTTTTTCATTAAAAAATATTTATATTTTTCTTTTGTATTTTATTTGTCAAAAATAACAAAAATGAATATAAAATATCATTATACATATCAAAAGTGTTTGTTTTGAGACTTGGCACAGAGGAGCGAAAGAATTTCGGGAGCTTTATCAAAATTAGCTTCATACCACATCATACTGAATTTGATAACAAATGCGAGCTACCTTTGTGGGAAATCTGTGAAGAAGACACTGCCGAAAAATGCCTCAGTTGGCTTCCTCTGGTGCTAGTGTAGGACACTCCTTTAAGAAAGTACTCCATAAATGGCTAGCGGAGCGGGAGTTCAGCAAAGTTTGCTGGACGCGGCATTCGATAGAATTGGCAAAAAGTATCCGTCTTTTAAGCGCGAAACCGGAAGGAAAATGATCGATGGCTTGTCGGGGGCGTATAAATCTTTCAAAAATCGACGGCAGAAGAAAGAAAATGACGACGGTTCACCTACTTCAGAGGAGGAAATGAAACTTCTTGAAAAAGAATGTGTAGAAAATCCAGATAAACCCAAAACTTCAAGTGAAACAGAATCAAGTGATGAACCATCAAAGGAATTAGTTCCGTGGAAAAAGCCCGAAGAAAGTGATGATTGTGATTATCTTACCGCTGAAGAGGATGATGAGGATATTAAAAAAGACACCGGGAAAGTTAGTACTGCGAAACCCCCTGAAGATCCAAATGACCCGGAAAAGGGTAAAGAAAATTAGTTAAAAAAACATTGTCTTTGAATTAAAAGTGATTTGATGATATAGGCATTCCACCAGATTCTGTCGTGGATTGTGGTCCGGCAGGTGTTGGACCCGTTGGACCTCACCATAAAGGAAAAGTAAGAGACATTATGAATATTTTTTTCTCAGTGTAGTTATAGTTTTTAAAGTTCCCATTGGAATTTTAGCTTTTCAGTGCATGATTCTCTTAATTTAAGAGATACTGATCTTATGATGTTGAGCTCAAAAGCTCTTGTTGTTCGACACTAATAATAGAATAAATATACTAAATTAATTTAAAAGACTAAAAATTGAATTGAAAAACGAATTTAAATTAAAGAAAAATATTTAATTAAAGCGCCATTTCAAATAATTATTTAATTGCTGTAATTTTTTCTTGTTAAAATCAAACCTTGATATTTTATTTTTATAACTGTTATGGAGATTCAAACTTAACTTGATAATTAACCCTGATTCGTATATTGTTTGTAAAGGGACGGTCAGGTAATTTTGGAAATTCTAAGGAACAAAATGGCCAAAATAACAGACTTAAATTTTTTTTTAAACAAAAATTGGCTTGAAAAATCGCCGTTGAAACTCCCCGTGATCCAGAGATTTTATTAGTAATTTATCAAAGTAAAATTCGATTTAATTTCTTCAAGGGAGTGGACATATCCCAGTATTTGCAGAAGAAAAGTATGGCCCAAGGTATGCTTGACCTGGCTCTCCTATCTGCAAATACAAATCAACTGCGATATATCTTAGAAACGCGCGGTGATAATGTTTATTTTATCGTAAGCATCACCCTCATTATAAGCAGTCTGGTCCTTCAGGTAACGCTTCTTACACGAAGAAATATTGTTCTAAAATCTTGGGAAGTAATAATTTAATTTTCTTCATTAGGTGGCTGTTGGTATAATGCTTATATGGAGCCATAGATTCAATATGCGAAAGCGTAGTGGAATGGCTAGTGCAGATCGCATAAACAATCTCTCTGTTCTTGGTGTCTTCCTTATTACCCTTATTAACGTCTTTATCAGCACTTTTGGTGGAAGTAGTGCCTCTGGGGCAGCTCCTGCTCCGAGTGTTCCTGGGGCTCCCAGTGCACCTGGTATGCCTCCTGATCACACTGAAGCTCCCAAGTTACCCCCAATGGAAGCTCCCATTGACCCTGGGACAGTACTGGCGTAAAATACGAATGTTATGTACAATACCTAAAAGAAACATTCTCCCAGTAGCATTGAAATGAGAGAATGTACAACACACTGTTTAAAATAAAATTAAGTCTCAATGTTTAAATTTCTTCAAAAGGAATCATAAACTAGGCGAAAAAGTATTGCACAAAAGCAAAGAAAAAAATTAAATGCAATAGATATAAATCTTTCCAAAACTTTATTACCCATTTCTAAAACATTTAACAAATTTTCAATTTACCCAGCATTAGTGACATCCGTCTATTTTACTCCGTAGCATAAGACCTTCTCGCTTGTCCAGGTGCTCTACTCATTATTCTGACAAATTTATTATGCGCAGTGTTACCGAAATCATCTTCACTGAGGAAATTTTGCAATATTTCAATGCTATACTTTGCTATAAAGACTCGACCGTGATTTTGTGACGAATTGGATTTTTTTTTCTTTCAAGAAAGGCTTATCTTTTAATCTCGTTGAAATGCAGAAGGTGAGTTGAGATTATGAGACTCTTTTTTTTACAAATCTTATCAGATAAGGTGAAAGTTATGCAGAGAATGCATTCGTTCATACTGAAAAGAATAAATAAATAAGAAAATAAAGGAAATTTTCATCTTTATTCATTAGTTAATTAATTTTTTTTGTCTTTCATTTGATTCCAGTCCAAGTTATATTTCTCACAGTTGCAGAAAAATTGGAAAATCTCTCAGCTACATCTTCAAAGTAAGGGTATGTTTTCTCCATAATTTCGTCATTGTGAAAGAAGATCGCACCAAGAACAGCAAAGATCATTGTCATCGCAATGGTTAACCGCCAATTTTTTCCCACAACACTCATGAGAACGTTCTCAATGGCCATTCTTGTAATCAATTCGAAGATATTGATAACAATTCGGATGGTGTAACCGACTCTGTTGGGATGTCCCGGTGTTGTATTTATTTCCGCAGATATCATACTTCCTTCCTGTTTCTTGTTGCCAAATTCAAGAAGCTTCTCGAGGTATTTTGATCGTTTCTTGTTTGGTGATACGTAAAATTTAACCATAACACTGTGAAATTTTGATGAGGTTCTTCCCGCGGGCTCCCTCGGAATTCGTGAACAGAATACAATTTATTTATGCGAACGCCGTCTTAGTTTTTTTTCTATAGTTTATGAAGTGAGAAATATTATGAGTTGAGGGCATAATAAGGGCGTTACCGCGATCGATGATATGAGAGCATTCAGCGAAAACGTGACGGCAATTAATGCAAAGCTATATATGAGTGAAGGGATGGTGCGCAAATCAATTCAGAAAGTGAATTAGGAAAATCATTTCAATCATTTCCTTCAACAGTGACCCTAGCAGCAATTTTATGGTGCAAATTAATCACTCGAAGACACATAAATTGATTGTAATTGGCAAAGGGAAAAAGCATACGGAAATGCATGCTAAGGAAAGCATTTAATATATGTTTCTAACGCCCACTCAAAAGAAGATGTGGTATAAGCCGAATAAATATTATTTCTACGCTTCTCAGGATTTTAATGTGTTTCAAAGAAAGGTTTTTGTTGGAAAAGGAATTATGAAAAGATATTAAACTTAGCCATATTGATTAGAAAAAAATTCTTTGAATACTTATTATTTTAAGGGATTATATTAATCCTATTTACAAGGATTTTTTTGCAATTCCCGATTCTAGAAAATTATTGAAAACAACAAATTAATAAATTAGTGAAAGATTTTATAAATTGTCATTAAAGAATTAAAAAATATATTTGAGTGTAAAAGAAGTAAGATTTATTCCATGAAAATCTCCAAAATACATATAATTTTCCAATCTTGTCTTACGAAAAATTCTCCAGGAAGTACCTATACTCTTAATTTTTAAATTAATAATTAATATCAAATCATTAAAACAAACAAGCAAATTTTTTCTTTAATATCCTTTTGCCGAGTCTCCTGAAAAGCTCCTAAAATCTATTTTTTTTTCTTCTTAATTTTTGAGCGACTTTGAGAATAAAATTGAGGTCTTTCTTGAAATATTTTATGACTCTCACATGAAAATTGCATGAGGGCGCTCAAAGAGCTGCATCTCTCTATCTTCCCCACTATTCCCATAAACCTAAAATATGATGAATGATTGAAAAAGATGCTGAGGAAGAGAACAAAGCTCTTTGAACGTTCTACGATGCGAAAGCTCCCTCAACTGGGCGCCTCCACTGTTTTGCTCTCTGTTGAAAGAAACTATGAATGTAGCTTTATAAGTCCACCTGCGTGCTCGCTTCGTTTCACACCTGTCCGTCGAGGCTCGCGAGTTGGGCGCGAAAAACTTGTGTGTAGTAAGTTTGCAGCAGCTGGAGCC
Organism: Lutzomyia longipalpis; assembly: GCF_024334085.1. Lineage (NCBI taxonomy): Eukaryota > Metazoa > Arthropoda > Insecta > Diptera > Psychodidae > Lutzomyia > Lutzomyia longipalpis. Next base: position 22,010,587 of record NC_074709.1, read on the forward strand.
GGGGAAAGCCATTGAGGAGTCCCAGTGGCGCGGAAAAGTATTCAAACAGCACTTTGCGTAACTCAAGTATTGCAATTGTGAATTCATTATGACCGCGGCGATCTAATAATTAAAAGTGAAACTTCTTCGTTTGGGCCCCTCTTTTTTCGCTTTTGCCGTGAGTTTTTATTTCGAAGAGTGCGGCCAAGGAATTTCCTCGGATCACACGGGAGTTGAATAAGGTCTAAGCTCCTGAAAAGAGTTTGGTTTTCTTGTGAATTTGTGGATGCGAAAATGCATGGAGATTTGTGTAAAGTACTCTGGAAGATTATTCTGTGGATGCTAATTTAAAGTAAAAGAAATTGTTTTAGGTGTTTCTGTTAGTGGTTACATTGCGTATGTGATGCAAAAGAAGTGCTCTATGAGTGATTTTTCTAACTGTTGTGCACTTAACAGCTTCTTCTGTGGTGACAGAAATTCCACCTCAGACCCATCTTCCTGTATCAAATAAATTTGTGGTGGGAATATTTTACAAAAAAAAAATTAAGAGAGACTTTCATCCACTGAAAAACCATTAGAATTTGTGCAGAAATCTCAGTGGAAAGATCAGCAAAATGTGTCAAATGAGGTGAGAGCAATTTTATCTAACAGAACCCATGTTAAAATTTCTTAATCCCGTTCTTCAAAAATTGCATATGAAACCCCCCTACCACTTATCCAGAAAAAATATAGTTATGTATGTGGAAAAGCATCCAGAGGTGCGCGGAATATGAGCCAGAAATAATTGCAATAAACTGTGTTGTCAATTTTGAGAACGCCCTCGCCGCAGCAATGTTGTGAAGACGAAAAAATTCTAACACAAAAGGTGATGTTCTGCAGAGTCACACTTTTATGCCCTGAAAACGATCACTGTCGCTGATAAAAAGTGCGCTAAGAGACACCTCAATTGTCTTACTTGCGCAAGCGATGCATCTTGTGTGAGAATTTTTCAGTGACAAAGAACCAAATTTCTGTGAGCTGTGTTCTTTCCTAGTATTTTGCAGTCTAAGGGAAAAAATTCCCATCACTCAGTTCCATCCATTTTTTTGATCCAACATAGATTAGTTTGGTCCACAGATACCTTATTAGCTACCTTTTTTATGATTCGGCGAAATAATTGGGTCAATGGATTTGATCATAAGATTGAGACGATATAATCAAGAAGAGCTCCCTAAGAGATTCTTATTCTTAAAGAATCAACCATGTTCTTTGAAACGTATCGTGATAAAAATCAAATTCAATATTTACAACCGTTAAGAATTTTTTTTTTCTTCGGAATATCTCACAAAAAGGAGAACCTCGTGCGAAAAAAAATCAATTAGTGTCAATCCAGGTGTTTGGTTAATTTATAGTATGATTCGTTCCCATCATTCGTTCAAGTTGGTTGTTGAGAAATTTCAAGGATTATATTTGTTAAAGAGCATCCATAACAATTGAAAAAGATCTATTATGAAATGTTCTATCGATTAAAACAATTTGAATTGGTAAAAGAAAACATGTAAAAATTGAATTTTCTTTAGGACTTTAATTAATTTTCTTATTTCACAACATTTATGCTATTTAAGCTTTCGTTCTGTATTCAATTTGATTCAAATACATTTATTATCCATCCATAATTACAAAGATTGAAGTCCAAGAAACAAAAAAGAAAAGTAGAATCAGAGATAATTTATGCTCAAAGCAAAATTAGAATTGCATCGGCTTGATTTTTGAGGACTTTATAAAGTACCATGTTAACCCTTTCTCGTTCAATAGAACATGAATTCTTAGATTTTTCCAAAAAATTATTCATGCGTATTTTCCGCATGTTCCTGTCGAGTTTCCCTGAAAATGCCTTAAAATACTACATATTGGATTTGTGATTTGCTGTACCACCTAAAGGATAATTCACAAAAGCGAAAACAGAAACCAAGGAAAAATCTTAGAAATGTCAAAATTTTCGACAATTTTTGAGAAGTTAAAAAATAATTTGCTTGTAGATATAGAATAAATAGACGATTAATGGAAAAATCTTCTTTTTAAAACCAACCTGGAATGTAAAAAATCACGATTTTCCACGATCCTGAAAATGTTTCACGAAGCATTTTCACGTTATTACAATTTGTTTGAATTTTTCTGAATTATTTCTCTGCTGCACAGGAAATTAATTAGGCCCTATATTGTACGTACATATTTCATATTTGGAAAAGCGGGAAAATCTGGAAAAACAATAAATTAATTAAAATTATGGAAAAAATCATGCTTTACAATTAAGTTAGCGTATGACCCAATAAACGTGAAAGGGTTAGTTGTTCAGCATTTGCAGAAGATTGAAGATTACTATAAGCATAAAAAATTTAATTTAAATTCATTCAAACGTAATTTAATTATTTTAAAAATAATCTATGATTCTAAAGCAACATAATTACAAAATTTTGCTGAAGAAATCAACATCCTTGTCAACAATATAAAATAAATTTGTATAAAATTCTCTATTTCAATATATTTTAATTTCATCAATATTATTATTTTTATGTTTTGTTTTTGAAAGTATGTCCTTAAAATTTATTATTTATTAAATAAAACTGAGCCAAGCGTGAATTATTTTGGGCAATAAATCCAATAAAGAGAAATATACAGATCAATAAAGTATAGGTAAGTCTGTGTGAAAAGTTGGTTATAAATAATTGAGATATTTTGCAATATGGAATTGAGAATGTTGTCAGATCAGTCAAGGTCACGACGTCCGTGAATCTCTTTGTTGACAGAGACCCATGGAGGGACCGTTAGGTGGAAGTAGTCGCGGAGGAGGCATCAGAAAAGCGCCCATAATTGGTGCTTTTGTGTCTCAATCGCGAAAAAGCGCGCGCAAAAGGGGTCCAATTTTGAGCCGCGCGAACATGAAGATTCTTCGGATAGTTGAGAGAACTTTTTTCCGCCAATTCTTTGGCATCACATGCAGAATACTGTGTTGTGGAAGAATATATAAGTGGTGGCTAATAATAGGAAATGTCTCTGGGAAATTTCTTTCTTTCTTTCTTTCCACACTCCATGTAATTTATTTTGGATGATTGAAACGTGATCATTTCCATGAAGTCACTCCAGGGCCCTCTTCTACACTCTTCCCCAATCTTTCTATCTAGAAATCCAATACGTATCGGTTGTTACAATGCGCGAGAAAAGGTGGGATTCATACAAAGTCAGGCGCAAAAATTCTTGGCGCGCAAACGGGATTCAATTAATGCTTTGTTGGTTTCTTCCACTTTGGATGATGACATAACGTGATCGCGAGACACTAAATATTTTTCTTTTATATATTTTTCTTTTTTTTCCTATATCGAAAACCAAAATTAAATTAATATCGACAAGAAGAACTGTAAAAGAGCAAAAGCCACACATAGATCCTCCTGGCACGGAGACAAAGAAGGGTTCTTGATGCATTATGGCTTCACCTGATCTGTATCGAATTGGATGGTGAGGAATAATTGCAAAAACCACATAGACGTGCATCAATAAATATCCGAGTGACTCCCGTGAATTGGATGATTGTTTGTTTATTATTCTTTTTTCTCCCTGTGCACATGTGACTCCTCTTCTTCTTCTTAGTCACTCTTTTTCGCGGTTTTCGATCACCTGGGAAAAAGCATGCGGCTAAACACATTTAGATCTTTTTTCCATTTGACTGAGAAAAGAGATCATCGATCGATGATGAAGTTGATCTTAAAAAGTTTACATTGTAAACTCTTATGCATCTCGCGATATTTTTTTAGGATGCCAGCAGTATTGCATTTGATTGATTTATTGAATTATTTTTGAGCGATTTAGAACTTTAGACTTCCTGAAACGAACATTAACTAATTGATTTTTTGTTATTAATAGTTTTTTTTATTTTTTATGTATTATGCTTATTTTAACGAATTTAGTTCAAGATTTTTTTTTTAATTTTCAAGAATTAATTAAAACGTCGGAAAAGTAAATTTACATGCAATTTTCTTTAATTATTGTGTGAATCAAGTGTATGTCCATAAATTTTGTTATCGTGTTTCTTTGACTTTTATGGTCATAAAATATTTTTCTGCAGTTTTTATAGACTTGACGTACATAGCTATGTAATCTTATCAAACGTGCTAAAAATAAAAAAAGATATATACTAAAAATAGCCTAATTCGGACTACTAAAGCTCGGCACAGAGTGGAAAATAAAATTTTGAATAAAAATTAAAATTTTAAAATTTAATATCATTATAAAATCTTTTATTGCTCTAATTATTCACATTAATTTCTTAATTTGAATTCAGTTTCATCGGTTTTGTGATAGTTGTCCAAATTGGGCTGTTTCTCCCCTATTTATAACAAAAAACGAATTTTTTTCATTCGAGTACTCTGCAAAGTCTCATAAAAGAATTTGCAATGGAGGGAAAATTTCACACAATCTTTGCCGAAGAATGTCGGCTCTAAATTGCCCGATTGAGAGTGTTGTGTTGTGATGGAAAATTGCCTCTTCCACCTTCTCGATGGCCTTTTGATCCAGAGACCCACTTCTAGAGAGATCCACAAGACTAAGAATATTTCCCCAAGGAAGAACAGGGTGAATCGGCAGCCGTATCAAATCCACGATCACGCGTATTCAATTGTAAATGATCATTTGAGCTCACTAATCGATCACGCTTCTCCACTCAGGAAGCCCTTTTTGCTTGCTTAATATGGGCCCCATCCCAAAATGATGCTGCAACAGGCATGCGATTCTTGTTTCTTCTTAGCTCTAGTCATTTTACTCCGTAAGATTGCTCCTAAATAGAGAAATTATTGCAAACAACCAGACACACGGAGGGCAAATATTCCAACAGAAAAAAAACAAAACATTTCTCTAGATCACCACCGAAATTATTCTAATGATCGCACCAATGTTCTACGCCGACGGATGCCTTGAGTAGTTTTTCCATTCATTACAAAATTAACAGTATGTCACATTATGGTGGCTACACCAACAAACAAACAGCCCTAGCACCCAGTCTGTTCACGGAACATTTAGTTAAATAACAACATAGAACCTAATAATTGCGAGTGCCCATCGAAATGTGTGTAATTGTTCTCCCGAAGGTGAAATTATGTATTCAAAATTGATGCAATTTCGCGGGAGATTAAGGAAACGGGAATAACACGACTTTTCTGGGCGATGAGACGTGATTGAGATTTTGTGAATGATTTCGATGGTTCTCCCAAGAATTTCTCCAACTATTTTCCCCCAACAAAGACATCATTATTTTAACGTACCTCCAATAGTTCCAGCGAGGGAAGTTTACATATAACTCAATAACGATTTTCAGAGATAAAAAGAAATTCACTACCTATTAACTCTTTTGAGTGTTACGTGAGAAGAGCAATGGTGTAATATTATAGAATTTTTTTCTTCTTAAAAAAATTATTATTCTATTGTTTCTCCGTGAGTTATACTGTCTGATTATTCTTTATCTTTCGGTGTTTTCTTTTAATGTCGATATTTTAGAATTGACACAACATTTCCCATTTTCCTACTACATCGCACATGTCGTACATATTCTAGTGGAAAAATGCATCTGAATTAGGTCATATATAGAGTCAAACAATAAAATTCTAAAAAATATATATTGTGAAATCAATGCTTTTCTTTTGAATGTGTTTCATACATTAATCCAGATTTGTCCAGGAATTTTTTGAAAAATCAATTCTCATACAAATTGAAACGTTATAATTATATTCTTCTTACAGATTTTATTCGATTTTTGTGAAAATATAGAAACCTTTTATGCCACTTTAATGCACTCAAAGACAAGACATAAAATTGTTGAACGAATGGACAAATCGGCGTTAAAAATTTAAAATCATTCTGAGAACTTACAAAGAACAAAATGAATTTAATTTAATTAAAAAAAATCGGTTTTAAAAAAATATGTAGGTACACTACAAGTTTTAGAAACATCATGGAACATAAAAGTTTATTCTTGATCGCTTAACTAATAGCCCTAAATAGCAGTGAGACGAAGATTTTGATGAAAGAAGGTGAAGAAAGGGAATCAATTGAGGTGAAAATCACGAAGCACCTTGCAGTATTATGTGTATTATATATGTACCTACATATGTATTATATAGGTACCAAAAAAATGCCGAAGATCGAGCCCCTTGAAACAATAAATATAGAGCAATTTCTTACGTGTGTCTCTCATCTCTCTTCCTCTCCGCAGATTGCGCCAGATTGCCTTCTACCTTTTCGTCATAGTCCAGGTAAGACAATGGGGCATCTTACATCAAAACCCATTTCTGCCCGGAATCTCATAGAGCAAATAAATCCGAATCAATTGAGAAGCTGAGGGCCCTCCGCGATGAGTCAATCTCAACTTTTGCTCAATCTCCTTATGCTATATGTTCACTTTCGCCGGATCTTGACGCAATAACACGCGCTTTCCTCTACAGATCACCGCATGCTGGGCAGACGCCATTGAATCCTCCACAGATGTTAGCGTGACTGGGCATGTGACGAGTAGTGTGAGTAAAACAGGAGGAAATAGGACACACATTAAACCCACACCCAAGATCTTTGTGCCAGTGAGCCATCAGACACCGTCCAAGGTGCAAAAGAGGGCAGAAGATGCAAAGACTGCAGCATCGTCCATAGAAAGTCAAAATCAAAGTCGAGAAGCCCTATCACACGAAGGGAGTGATCCGGTGAGTTGATCAATTGATTAGAAAATTAATTTTCTGTTGAAATTACTTTACAATTTACAAACGACTTATTGGTAACCCTTTTAACTGTGTTGTTTCTGTAAAATTTCTCATAAAAAATCATTTTTTCACCTCATAAAAAAAGACTTATTGCTAAAAAGAGAAACAAATAGCTTTGAATCTGTAATAAATTCTTCTAAATTCCTTTCTCGGTTTTTCCCTCGAGAGATTATTCCATAAGTTCTTTTACACCATCTGTTACGAAAAATCCTCTAAAATCTGTCCACGATGGTCTTCCAGAAGTGCCGAAAAGAGTGTCTTGAGCTTCATGCTCCACTGAGTCCTCTTTGTGATTTTTATTCTCTAACAAATAAAAGTGCAGAGGTGCTGAAAAACAGAACAAAATATTATATTGATGGCCAATTGAGGTGCCGAAGGGGGAATTTTATGTTTTTTTTTCTTACGAAATGATGTATATTTCATACGTAAATGACCATGGAAGGAATCAACGGCGTGGATTGTAGTTCAAATTCAGGGAGAGAAAAGAAACTTTCTCACAAGGATTTTCACTTTCATTCTGCGTGAGTTAGAATTCTCTGAAGATTTAGAGCTTCATTTTTGGAGCACAAAAAATCTGATAATTTTATTTAATTTTACCATGTTTAACATATAATTTTCGAGGGTAATTTTCCTTATAAATTGTTTTCAAAATGTAAAGTCGTTAAATGATGTTTCATTTAACTTTCGCAAGACGTAACGCATATTCCTTGTCGAAAAATGTATTTAATTCTCAAAATCTCGACCATGATCGACAAACATAACTCTGTTTAGCATTTTTAATGGAGGAAAAATTGTGAAATATCCTCCAGTAATAAAACGAATAAAACTCACATTGAATCACTTCATGGTCGTTGGCATACATTATAATGTCCTCTGCTCTCATTTAAAGTTTTTTTTGGGACGGGAGCTTTTTCTTCAGGGAAAGCTTTTCCTCCAAAATTTATTTTTTTTCTCCAAAATTTTAGCCTTTATTTAATGTTTTATTTATGCAAACACAACAAATCATAATTAAATGTTTTCCTAATCCATTGAAAAGGTGAAGATATTAATTTTTGAAATCTTAAAATCTCCAACAGTCCCCAAACATTATACCATCATCATGAAAATATTTAAGGGAAAGAGAAGAAGACCTATTTTGTCGACAAAGTACATGTTGTTATTAATAATTAATGTGTGGAAAGTGTATGTTGTTGAGAATGCTTTATCTTTCCAATCAGAGGCCTCCGTCAACCTTCGAGCGTCTTCATATTTTTTTTTCTCATGAGGCCATCCAACACCCTGAAAGAAATTCATTTCGAGGCAATAATTCGCGTACAATTAGTTGGAATTTGAATGGCTTGCGGTTAAGGTGTCTCGTAGTGCCGGATATTGGGCAACAAACTCTTTGGCTTTTCTCACCTGACGCGTGGATTATATTCAAATTTGTGGGCGTACTTCCGATGAATCTTCACCTTCACTATATACCTGCATCAAAATCTCTTGAGAATTAATTTTTTTGCAGTATTTTGCAATGCCCTTTTGGTTAATCTTTCATGTATAATTGTTACAAATTTTTGAATTTGGCAGGTTGTTTATCTATCAGACACCGCAGGATATATCCCAGTTACACCGATTAGAACAAGAATCCCAGCAGCAACTTCCTACCACACAGGTGCATCAGTCGATTTGGAAACTTGGCGCCCTGATCCTTGGGATAGAGACTACACGAGGCGCTACCGTTTCAATAATACAAGAGTCCAACGTGAGTAAACCTTTTTTTTTGCATAATTTATGTCTTTAAGGAAGTACTTTACAGATTGTTTAAGGAAGTAATAAATCTAAGAAGCATTAGATAAATAAGTTGGAGTACAAAATGGAAAATATGAATACAATTGATAATTTTTTGGATACAGAAATTGCAGTTTTAGCATAAATTTCGGGCTTTAATTAAATTTTCGTGTTTTATTTAAATGAGTCCGTAGTTCGTAGACAACACATATTGTTAGATTTCCTGTTATTTCTTTCTAAATTAGTACAATAAGGAAAATTTTCAAGGAGCTTCATTTTATAATATTAGTATGGTAATTATTGGTCAATTCCTAACTCAATAATTGCTCAATATTTACTGAACTTCCCTCTCAATCATTCCTCAATCACAGACTCCATGGCTCAGCACTGATTTTCAATCGTCTAATAATATAATTAATCCATTTTCCCATTTGTTTTAATTTTTTTCTTCTTATCCGAAAAATATTGAACTAGCTTATATTAACTCAATATTGAGCTCAATGATTGATCAATGATCAATCTTTGGCAATTTTTTTTTACTATGTAGTCAATTGAATTTTACTAATTTGAGCACAAATTCAATTCAAAGTCTTCATAATTTTTTTTTATAAAAAAAACTCTGATCCTTCATCTTTGTCGTTTAAAAAATCATATTGAAGTATAAAAAATGAAGAAAAAATTGAGCTTAAGAAAAATTTCTTACGTTTCTCTTTCATACAAATATTTCGCATTCCTCAAAGGGCAACAACACTCAAATATCGTTATCAATCACCCATTTTGTGGTGCGAGTGAGAAAGGATTGAGAAATTAGATGGAACAATTGATATTGTGGTACAATAAAAGAATCTCATTAGTGAAGACTATTCTTGGGGTGACTCCCTCTCAATTGTCCATCGAGATCACTTTCATTGCTCTCGCGCGCGGAATGGGCGCGCACTTCTTGTATGCTGTATTGGCTGTATTCCATTGAGAACATAAAATACATGTCTTGAGAGGAAATCCATAATGTTTTGTTGTGTGGAAAGGAACCATCTTATAATGTTTCTTTTTTTTTCTAATCTTAATTATTGTGTGTGGTGGTGTCCAGCAATAATTAAATGATTGAGTTGGAGAGAAAGAAATTTCAATTAATTATTGTAATTCACTTGAAGAGTTCATCTTATAATCTTTTCGTTAGTTTTCTTGATCCTCTCTCAAACATTGTATTTCTTGGTTGTTTTTTTTTGCAGACATCGAAGCCGAATGCCAGGATGATTACATGAAGATCCGAATCGGATTTAATGGTTCATTTGCTGGCCTTCTATATTCAGCAGGTAATTGACTTCCCACCATCATCATCATCGGTGTGATACCCATTGAGTCACACATCAATTCATTCACCAAATCACGAAGGAAGCCCTCTCAGCATCATTGCAAAGAGACTCTGTCATTGTACAAATTGTCATTAAGACGCATCCTTTGTGGGCTATACTATGTACATACATAATATATGTAGGTACTTCCTATAACGAACCCTTTCATCAAAGTGATGCACTTGCTTGCACACCCAAAACCATTATGAGAACTTTTCACAAACACATACTATCCATTAAGCTTTTAGCCGGTGCAGCTACATATTTATATATTAGTACAAGGCGCTTGCAGAAGGAGCACAAAAAAGAGCTATTTGTTCGACCAAGAACGCCATAAATTGAATTATTTCACCTGAAAGGGAAAATTGCACCTTGTCATCGTTGCCATCGTCATCCACAGTGCCAATGGGAAAAATCACTCGTGAGGAATTTCATTCAATTTTCATTATTTTGATTGCGACTCTCCACCGCGAGGAGTGCATTAAGAAAAAAAAATGAGTATCTTTCCACACGTTAACCCCTTTTAGCACATGATTCTGCACAAAGGGTGAACGAATTAAAATTAAATCACTTGACATACCAGTTTTAGCATAGAACATGTTACTCAGCGATTCGGTCAAGTAATAAAAATGATTATTCATTTTAATTTTAATTTTTTGATCCCGTTTTTTGTAACATATTTTGTGTTTGATTTTATTTCGCCGTTAGAAAGAAAATTCAAAATTCCTGTTTTTTTTTTATTAAAAAGGAAAACTTTTAAATCTTCTGACAAATTTTGCATGATACGGATCTGAGAATTATTCTCAAGATTTGTTTTAATGAGAAAACCTCTTTCTAGAGCCACTGAAAAAAGCTCAGAAGAAGTTGAAAGCTCTGAAAGAAAATTAATTTTCTCTTTTTAATTTCTGGTTAAAAAAATTTCTACTGACAAAAGCTGAATGAAAAAAGAGTTAAAAAAATCATAGACAAGCATCAAAGCAAAGATTTTATACATGAAGAGAGACAAAAATACAAAAATGACGTAATTTTCCACGTTTTTGGTCAAATGATTGCCAATTTTTTCCCAACAGATTTTATAGTGCAAATGAAAAGTCTCTTTATTGATTCTCTTTTGGAATATGCGTATCCTGAATGTTTCCTCCAAAAATGCGTTTTCCTATACAAAAATGAGTAAACTCCTTTGATTTTATTTTAAATGTTGTTCAAACGATGGTTTTTTTTTCTAAAAAAAATGAAACAAAAGAAATCACAGGTAAAGATCACAAAGAACATTTTATGCTATAGAAATATCTCAGAATTTCTTCAATCAACCTGACAATCTATATTAAAACAATTTGATTGACTTATTAAATTATATAGTTACTTACCTATCCTACAACATACATAACATGTCCACAAAGTTGTTGAATGAATTGTTTCGCTAAAATTCCACAATAGAGAAGCTTAAAGGAATCACGTACAAGAACTCTTTTGAAAGGTTGAACAAAAAACATCCCGCCGTCGTAAAGCGCGAGATTTTCCGTGAAAAACTGAAATGGTTTGATCTCAACAAAGGGTTAATTAATTAGAGAGACCAAAAGGTGCCTAAAAAGTAGCAAAGAACGATGGTGATTGTTACCTTCGATGGTGTTCCCGAGTCTGTAAATATAAAATTACCGTGACATCAGGAAGAATGATGTAGAAGAACTGAATCATCATGCAGACCGTGAAATTTCTTTACTCTGCTCTTCTGGGCTTTTTCACTTATATAGATATGCGCGAACAAGATAGATCTTCTGTAGTCGTTTCATTAAATTTTCTGCAACGTCTTTGCACACAAAAAGACCCATCATTGTACCTACATATATACTGACTTTTTCTCCAAATAAACACCACAATCATTAATTGAGTGATCACTTTCTTTAGAGACTGCTGCTGAGGGTTGATCCATGTGTGGGAATGCAATGCAGTTACTTGCAAATTGCATTCAAACGCATATTTTCACAACACATTGGAATGTTTCTTGCAGGATATGCATACGATCCCGATTGTATGTACATCAATGGTTCCGGAAGGGATTACTATGAATTCTACATTCAGCTCAATCGATGTGGAACACTGGGGAAGAATGCTCATGGAGAGGATAGTCGAAAGAATCCAACAGTGAGCATTTTTCTATTGCTTTACATATTTCATTTTGATCTTTTCATTTTACTTTCAAATTGAAATTTTATTTATTTTTTTCTTTAGAAGAATTTCATGTGGAATACCATCACGGTTCAATACAATCCACTGATTGAGGAGGAATTTGATGAGCATTTTAAGGTCACGTGCGAGTATGGTTATGATTTTTGGAAGACGGTGACCTTCCCATTCTTAGATGTGGAAGTAGCCACGGGGAATCCAGTTGTTTTCACTTTAAGCCCACCGGAGTGTTATATGGAAATACGGAATGGTTATGGAATTAATGGGGCAAGGATCGCAGGGCCAGTTCGAGTTGGAGATCCCCTCACGTTGATCATCTACATGAGGAGCAAATACGGTAAAAGACTTATGGTATTGTATACATACATAAATATGTAGGGGAGTTTAGGGCTATTTTTTATTTAACCCTGATATGCTCAAGATTTTCCTTAATTTTCAAGAAATCTAATTTCAAATTGTCTAGAAAAGAAAATTTTTGAAATTCAACGTTAGAAATTCTAAAATGTTTTTTTAACAGAATCTTTCTGGTCCAATAGTTTTCTGTTTTTTTTTTATTGTAAAAGTTTAATAATTTAATTTTCAAATATTTTTTAAAGTAATATTAGTATGAAAATAAATTGTTTTGATCTCTAAGCAACTGATTGAACTTCCTGAACTTTTAATTGGCGTTTAGATACCTAAAAAACCCTTCTTGGCTACGCCCTTTAAATTGCCAAAATTGTTTTTAAAAAAATATTTTTTTTTCATGTTAGACTTCCTAAAAATTTCAAATAAATAAATCCTGGAAATTACATATTTAGGTATAAAATTATATACGTACCTAATCCATTTTCTTTTTAATCCAAATTAATTTGAAATCCTTTGCAGATGGGTTCGATATTGTCGTTAATGATTGCTACGCTCACAACGGGGCCAACAAAAGGATACAATTAATTGATGAATTTGGCTGTCCTGTGGATGATAAGCTGATCTCCCGTTTCCGAGGATCGTGGTCTGAAAGTGGAATTTACGAGACACAAGTCTTTGCTTACATGAAAACCTTTAGGTTTACTGGATCACCAGCACTCTACATTGAATGCGATGTGCGAATGTGTCATGGAAGATGTCCTGTATGTTTAAAAAAAATCATTTAGAAGGAATTTTTATATTTTTACTAAAATTCTGATGATTTTTGCAGAGTCAACCGTGTCACTGGAGGAACCTCAAGAGTGTGGCTAAGAGAGAGGTCGTGAACCAGACAGCTGTGGAGAGTGAGCCACCAAGTCGGGACACCATCTCTGACAATATAAGCCTCTTCCAATCACTGCGGGTACTGCAGGAGGAGGATGATGATTACCTGGATGGTGCTTCAAATGATAATTTAGCCACAAGACGTGAAAGCCCGAATGAGACATGTCTCAAAACATCCCTGTTATTCACACTTGTGGCCACAAGTTGTGCTGTGATCTTCGTTCTTGCCGGATCACTACTGACCACGTGCACGAAGCTCAAGTATAGAAAATCCGATGCGGGTTTCTATGATGCCTACGTGAACCACAAAGGACAAATTGAGTGATCACCCATCGTCTTCACGCAGCATTTTTTGTGATCAAAAGACAACCCACCACCAGACTATTAGTCGAGTTCGTCAAAATTCTTCAGAAATCAGGATAAACAGGACATCACAGGATCAACGTGGATTTATTTAAAACATTGATTTTTTCGTTGTAAATAATTTCTCTTTAGATTAATTTCTTTTCAAGTATGGCATTTAAGTGATCTCCCCTTGAATGCAACACGTGAACTGATGATTTTTAAAATTAATTAGCTATTATATAATTCTCTAAAATCGCATAATATAAATTAGTGATTCCGGTAGCGAGGCAGAGGAAGAGGAAGCCCGGAAGAATTGAATTTTTCAAAGCTTCTCTAGGGAAAAAACGAATTTGAGCCAGAAAAATTTCCTCTGATACAATCTAACACGAATTTTCTCCATGAAAACAAAGAATAAAACAAATTAGATTTTTTTGTTAGATCAGTCAGAAAATTTATTTTCTTTAAAACTATTACTACAAAATGTTTACAGGTGTGTAACGTTGTGCATGAGTAGGTTTTTTGCGTTATCTTTTATTACCTTTTTTATACAAATAAATTAAATCAAGATTGAGAATGAAGACGTGAGAGGTTTATATAAGGTCTTATTTAGTAGGAAAGAATTGAGGTTTTTTGAGTCATATAATGACTTAGGAAAAGCTCTGTATTCGCTTTTCTCGATGAGAAAGTTGTCCAGCTGAAAATTTTCTTAATTTTTAATGATTTTCTGATTTTTGATAAATTTAAAATTTAACGAAAAAATAAATTTTCTTTCGACCGTAAAGAATAATTCTTCCTGGCTACATCTTCCTCCCCTACACGCACTGCCCTATTTATTGTTTAAGATGCTAGATTTAAGATTTTGGGCAAATTGGTCTTAGGAAACTTATTTAATGCGACATGAAAGTGTCATAGGACATAAAATCGCGGGAAAAACGGTGATGGTAGATGTAAGAGAATTAAAATTGTTGTAAATAGGAATTTAATAAATAAAATTTCACAGAATAAATGAGCCTCAGTTCACCAAACAATCTGCCTTCTGGCACGATAGTGCGTATCCTCTGGGAGGTGAATTTTCCTTGGTTGCTGTGGAATAGCCCAGCGATTGCCGCCAAGAGTAATTCTTGCAGCTGAATCAGCTTTACGTTTGCAGGAGATAATATTGATGCAAAGCTTAATTGTGAAGTAGTAGAGCATTTCAACGAGACTGAGAACAGATCCACCCAGGCAAAGCCCAAAGATACCACCAAAGGATGCCAGAAGACCATCCCAGGACATGTAGAGATCACGGCGGTATTCAATGCATGTTAGTTCCTTGAAGTAAACCAGAATTGAGGTAAGATTTGTGAGATCTGCATTCCCATAGAGTGGCTCCTTGATCCCCGTGTGAGTCCTACTGGCTGTTGTTACGGAGATTTGGTAGTTCTGCTCTGAGCAACTCGGTAAGCAAGGACAATCTATTCCAATGTCAATTGTTGTATTAAATCCTGGTGTATTTAAGGGTGGTTGGAGGCTCTCGAAGATGGCTTTGAAAGGTAAAATTCAAATTAAACTCATTGCCTTAATTTTCTTTTCAATGGATAAGTCCTTACATCTGTAATTCCTGAGACAGTCCACATCGTGGAGATCACACTGCCGGTACTCATTGGCAAATGTGGATATGTCAGGAAAGAAAAATGGTAAGCATTTGCATTTCTTCACAATCGTATCAACACGACATTCAGCAATGCAGGAGTTCAGCGTGTACTTCTTGGTAGCACGAAGCTTGTATTCATCGTTGAAGTAGCAATTCCTCTTGTGAACAGCCACCCCACGTACTGAAGGTCGACTAGATACCACTGATGGCTTCACGGCAATCACAACTTCCTGCCCAGGTTGTGCCACAGCACTCGTACACGATGATTGAGGAAATTCCTCAGCATCGTGAATCATAACTTCGATCCCATAGTAGTTGCGTGTCATTGCAACCGATGCTTCTGGTTCAATGTCAACAACTATGTGTAGGCCAACATTTCGTCCTGATCCACTCACATGCAACACCTCTGATGTTCCCATTGTATCGTTTGTCTCAATATCTCTAAAATAAGAAGAAAATAGAGTATAAAAAAATTCCTAAGAAGAGGAAGTCCCAAAAATGGTGAACTTACATTTCAAGAAAGGATTTGAGTGCCCTATAGTTGAATGAGCAACATAAACCTTCGGAACTTTTTGAGAGTTTGAACACACTGTGACAAGGAACTTCATTCCCAAGCCAGAAGCATAGCTTTAGCATACTCTCACAAGGTTGAACTAATTCCATCATAAGGCGTTCAGTGTTGTAGCCGAATTTTTCTAAAATTGAGTAAGTTTTGATGTAGATCGAATCAACGTTTTCAGGTGATATGAGATTCGATAGATTCTCCAAGAATTCCTGAACTGTATCAATCTCAATGCCATTTTCCATGAGAATTCGTGTGATATTGAGAGTATTGGGTCGGTAGACCTTATTGATATTGCAGAGGGTTACACTGGGAAAGGGAACGTCCCAGACAGGATGACTTGTTGTCTCAACAGTTGTTACAGTAGGTGTTGTTTGGAAGCGATCCCACACCAGGCTCATCATTGCAATGGCAAAAATAGCTCCAGAAACACACGCAGTCATCCACACCTAATCAACACATAAAATATGTATTAGAATTAATTTTAATCAATCACAAAAAACAACATCAGCACCAGTCTACTAATAAGTGTTGTTAGTTGCTTCAGGCGTCTATTGTATCCATCAGGATTCTTCTTCCCAATAATATACCGTACTCCGTGTAGGGTGGTTTCTTTGCAAAACATCTCACACGTATCTGCCACGGCCTTTAGCACAAAATTCTTCTCATCAATTCGAACACAGAACTTTACAGGAGTATCCCAATTAATCCTGAATCTGGATCTTCGCCGTAGGCCTGTTTTATGTGGTGTTACCTTCATGGTTGTTCCTGGCTTAATGGTATCCTTTTGGTTGAAATAGGGTTCTTTTATGTCCTTTATTGTTGCTTTAATTAGCACGCGATGGGTCAATTAACACCCCGAAAAAAAGATAATGTCGCCACTTAATTGCTCAACAAGTTGTAAATTGAATTGCATGGAAAAGTTGTGGAAGGATTTTCTTAGAAGGTTGAAAAGTTTTGTTAATTTCCCACGCTCATCAGTTGGTCTTTGTCGTCAGAAGACTCAGAAGAGGATTCTCACCAAGGATTTTTTTATAAAAGAAGTTCATGATGATAGAGGATTAAAAATAATTCTATATCCCTTCATTACCTTCATTAGTATTTTTTTTATAAAATAAATAGGTGATTAAGTGTGTCAATAATATTTTAATACACGCATCAAATAAATTTTCAGACACGAAGAAAAGGTTTTCTTTAAAAATACGATTAAAGAAAGAAATAAACGGTCAAAATCCTATAAGATTTTTCATTAAATACTTGCCGAAAATCTTACATAAACTAACTAAAGTGACGCATTGTAAGAAGTAAGGTAAGAATAAGAAATATTTTTAATAGAACAGACCCGAATGTTTTATTTAAAAAAAAAACAAGTACCCCCAATTTACAAACTTCTATTTTAAGCCCTTTAACCCTTTAAGGATCGCAATCAATCTAGCGAGCTGATTGAACTTAAAATAATTTTTGAAAATTCCTTTGAGCTCAAATAAAACATTTTTGGGAAAAAATCCCAACTCAAAAATTTTCGGTTTTACGTCCTTCCTGATCCTGTGAGTCCTTGGGGATGTCCTTTTGTGATTATAAAATGATCAGGGATTGTAAAGAAACAGTCTTGCACTAATTTGGACTCAATATTCATAAAATAACTATACAAAATGAAACATTTTCAAAATCGAGTCTTTGGGTCAGCGTATGACCCAATGGACCTTAAATGGTTAATACACGCATCAAATAAAATTTCATACACGAAGAAAAAAACTTTTATTTTTTTAATCTTCGAAAACTTCTCGATATTGTAGATGGGAAAATTCGAAAAAGGGCAGTAAATTAACCCTTTCGCGTCCAACGTGAAACATAAAAACATTGTAACATATGCTCTTTTATCACAATAATTTTTCTATGAATGCTCTCAGACAACATTTTTCAGGCAAAACGTCTTTTTTGACTTCTTCTGCGTGAATTTCACGTGTTTCTATCTAGAAAAAACAATTGAATTTGTAAAAAAAATTGTAAAATAAAATATTTCATGTTTGTGTCTACGCATGACCCAAAACACGTGAAAGGGTTAAAATAAACGGTCAAAATCCTATAAGATCATTCATAGAATATCAAAAATCTTATATAATTGACAATTTGTAATTAAAGATAAGTGAGAGCAAAGATTAGCAAGTGGAGACAAGGCTAGAAAAGATAGAGGAAATAGCAGAAACAAAGCACGGAGAGAATAAGAAGAAACAGCGGAAAACAGAACCACAGAAAGAAAAACAAAATTTTCAGCAATTCAGAATTTTTATTTAATTGATATTGATGAAGTAATAATTCAATTCAGTATAATCAATATAATAGAATTGGAATATATTCAATGAAAATGCTTTGAAGTTTTTGATGCTTTTTTATACAAAATTTTTTTCAGAATTAAAAAAAGAACAAATTAAATTAAATTTTGAATTCCATAAAAAAAAATGTTAAGATTTGTAAAGACATTAAACTGGGCGAAAATCTCTTCATTACAGATGCTCAAAGGAAATCTTGCGAAGCCCTTGGTGGTGTCTTCCACAAGACCGAAGAGTTTCTATGAAGATTCCTCGGATCAATATCCGGGAAGATCTCCTTAAGATCCGGATTCAATGGCTTACACATGAAGAGTTTATCAATTAGCAATGCTGGAATTTGCTCTTGAATGGCATTCAATTGATTTCTCCGTGGCTTCATGCTCCAGAGTGGCGGTGGAGGACGCTTTGGGGCGGCCTTATCCTCATCATCAGTTGAATCATCACTGGCGAGCATCTCAAAGCCATACTTTGGAGTCTCAGCCACGCGATATTTCAGCATTTTCAGCTTCTGCAGTTCCTCCATTTTGCGCGCTTGTTCCTTTTCCTGCGCAGTCTTCGCCTTGAGAGCTTTTATGCGTTCCGCACGCTGCTTCTCCTCCCGTTCCTGCTGCTCCAGCATTAGACGCTTGTACTTCTCTTCCTTCTCGCGTTCCTTTGCCTCACGCGCCAATTGGGCCTGCTTGTGCCTCTCCTCGCGCTTCCGGCGCTTCTCTTCGGCCAACTGCTGAAGTGCATTCAAACCCCTCTTGGTGTCTTCAGCACTTGCTGATCGTGTTGTAGCCTTCGATGCGGATGATGTGCCAGCTTTGGACTTCTTCTTCGCACCCGCAACAATGGCCGAGAAGTCAGCAAGTTTGGATGTTGAAGCACATTTCTGCAGCACTGCGCCCGATCCCTTGGCACTAATTGGAGTTCCCTGCATCGTGCGCCCCTGTGTCCCCTTGCCACGCAACCCGGATGCAGGTCCCGTGGCAATTGGAAGGGCCGAAGCGGCTGCATGACGCTCAAATGCCTCCACTTTAGTTCTAAGAGGACTCTGAACACACGGATTGAATAACTCATGCGGATGCTTCTTCTTTGTGGCTGATTTCTGTGGCAGCGGCTCTGGAGAAGCTTCCGGTGGGAGCTCAATTGAATTATCCTCCGTCATGATGCTGTTATTGTGAGCAGCAGTAGCACCAGCTGCTTCCTTCTGCCCACCTTCAGCAATATCAAATGTAGCATTCAGTGCAGTTGATGACTTTTCCACATTTTCATGTCTTTCAATGACTTGTGTTGCATCCGATGGCACCGAAGGGACTTCTACATCAGTCAGGGCATCTTCGTAGTGTGACTCAGCTGATGCTTTTCGGGAATTTTGCCTACTGCCAGAGCTAGTATTTACAGTAAGAAGATCACTACTCTTAGTGGGGGCTTCCTTTTTAATGCGAGACTCACGAATGGGACGCTCTACGGAGACATTTCCCTTGGAGGCCTTCTTCTTCTTTGTCCGGGCTTTGCGTGCCTTTGGCGCAGGAAGAGCCGGTGGAGGCATCTTCTCTGCCTCATTGTCCGAAAGAATTTCAACAATTTCCCCAACTGGTGCCATGAGTTCCACAGAATTGTCCTCGGAATCCTTGCTAGTTCTCGGTGCTGGTGCCTCAGTTGGTGGTGGTGGGGGTGGCATTAGTGAGATTTTCTCCTGCTTCACCTTCTTCCCAGTGCTTGCTTCACGCTTCACTTGGACAATATCCATGGGTTCCTCCTTAATTGCATTCAGGAGTGGATCCTGTGATGAGGGTTGACGCATCTTCTTGGCCAAATCGGGCTCCTTGAGATTCTTACTGGCATTCAATTTAGCCGTTCGCACCGGACGTAGAGGAGCACCAGAGCTCTCAAGGGATGCTTGATCGTTCACAGCTTGAACTCTCTTATTCACGGATTCATTTTCTTTTTCTACAAAAAAAAAAATCTTTTTTTTCCTTTGAACAGCGGAAATTTCATTTTGTTTTTACTCACGCGAATCATCCTGGCAAGTTTTCTTCTTCTTTGTTTGCGCCACGAAGGGAAGATTCTTCAGGAATCTCTCTGTAGCCTCCTCCTCAATTCGCTGGAATGGAAAATTGAGAAAATTTTTTGAGAAATTCGAGAAAAAACAAAAGATGCCAAGGATGCCGGCACCCTCTTACCTTTATTTCCTCATCATGCTCCCTATTGAAGCTATAGCTGAGTTCCAATAGACGCCTCACATTCCCCCTTATCTCATCCATTGTTTGTGGTGCACAAAATTGAGTTTTCTCACAAATTTTCCACGGAAAAACGATTTTCTTTGAACGCGGAAAAAAACGGTAAGAGACTTCAAAGTGAACTAAAGTAGCAACCTATGATGTTGGCTAAAATTATTACCCTCTCACTGATGACAGCGCCACCACTTTCCATAAAAATCATTATTTTTCAGCAATTTTTCTTGTTTCTTTACATTTTTCGCATTTTCTTTGATATTAAATACATTTCTAAGCTGGAAAAGTTTTTCTTGCGTATTTTGTGTCTTTTCCGATTTCCTACTTGATTGTTGATTTTCTAACGGAAAAATTTCAAATCTGAAAATGGGAAAAACTCAAAGAGTGAACAAGACAACACAATCATGGCCAACTGTATTTATCTCTTTCGCACGCGAGATATTTACGTTTTGGCGCCAACGGCCAAATAAAAAAATGTTCGATTTTATGGGACACGTGTTATGTACGTTCTTAGACCGTGTCTAATGACAATTGGTGTGATTATCGATCCACCAAATAGTATTTTATTATCATTTTAATCTCTTTCAAATGGCGTCCAAAAGGCTGGTTTCGCGCAAAATATTCCACTAATAATCTCCCCCTTCTCGCTTAATTTCCTTTTATGAGAAAATCTGAGACATTTTGTATTGCAATTGCTGATATGAGAAACTCTCACACATCAACAAAAATTTGACAAAAATTCAAACAACTCTTATCTGTTTTTGTTTCACTTTTTTATTCAATTAAAGCAATAAAATGTTGCAAATTTCTATACAAAATGTAACATTTTGTTGATTATCTTGTACAAAAACTGGGAATAAAGCAAAAATAAATCTCAAACGTTGAGGTAGATCAGCAAATGCAGCAATATCAATGACAACTTTCTCAATAATATACACTGAATGTCTTATGGAAGGGGATGTACTCAAGCTCAGCAGCATGACGACGTCGATAGTCCCAGAGGAAGTGATCCAGGAGGACAGAGTTGATATTTTTAAGTGAAATATTGAGTTTTTGACTCTTTATCTGGTCAATAACTCTATCTTTGAGCTCCTCCACAATGTAGATTGATGCTCCGCGAATTTCAACTTCCTCAGCTGAACCATTTTCGAGAATTTCATCAGATTTGAGACTTTTCATTAGATCATCGCTGTATTCCAAGGCACCAAAGTGTACAAGAACCTGAGGTACTCTATAGTCAGCAAACATGGTAATAGTTTCAATATCTGTAAATTCTCCGAGTCCCTCTCCCCTGTAGCATGCCCATATGTCACCAATGAGGATCTGAGCTCTTTTGTAGATCGCCACTTGTTGTCCTTCATATGTTGCTTCATCCCTAAAGCACGGGAACTCCTCAACAATAAGCTTCAGCAGTTTCTGTGCTGACTTTCCGCACTCCTTTACACAATTCTCAAAATTCCCATTATACTTTTCCAAGAGTTTCACTCCGACTTCCTTTAGGCACTTCACTCGATCATCCAGTAAGGGGACCTTTGTTTGCCCATCATCACATCTGAGAATCTCCTCGAGGGCTTCCTTGGTCAATTGACTGTAGTATTTGGGATTCACAATATCATCATCCGCACCAGTCTTCCGTGCACGATTAATAGCTGCACACAGTGCAAAATACCCAGTTTGACCTTGAACTCGCCACTTTGTCGCATCTCCCGGTGTCCAGAAACAGAAATTTAGCGTATCAATGAGGAATAGCCAATTGAGACATTGGGGATCACTGGGCTTGGGGTGAAATTCATGCTGAGAGAAATTTTCCACATCAATTTCCTTCGTCATTAACCCCTCCAGCACTGCCCGGCACAACTTATCGATACCGGCATTGTTAATTTTAATGGATTTAGCACGTTTTACAATAAACTCTCCAGAAGCACGAGGTAAGAGTGTCATTGTGTACAAGTTGCAACTGAGAAGATTTAGTGAAGAGAACTTGGAAAATAGGAAAAACAGAATTTGTGAAGCGCTTATCAATGAGATAAAATAAGCTCCAATCAGTAAACGTCTCGACAGTCAACACTCTGTCCGTCTAGTTATTTCTGACGAAATTTTTTGAGCACTTTCATAGCACAGCGAGACTTTATCTGGGACAAAACCACTATGACTGTCTTGAACTTTCTCAGGATGCAGGAAAATTCAATTTGTTATTTCTTAAAATTTCAATAGCTCCGAAAACAAAATGCAGTGTAAACTTATAAGGCATGAAAATCACTTCAAATGTTATTTTTTAATTTATTCTAGCATCGTTACGTCACTTCCTGGGATCTTCTGGTCACAAAATTTAATTTTACTGTCAATTCTCATGCTCCGTGAAATTCCACGACATTCGCAACGCACCGTCTCTTTAAATGTCCCGAAATGTCATAGGAAAAATTCCTCTTTTTTTTGACATCAGAGACATTTTGTTGTTGGGATTAGTTTTGTAAACATGTGCTGAAGGAAGAATTTTGAGTTCTCTTTCAGTTTTTACGGTATTTTCGCAAAAATCAAGGATAATTTGGCATGTCAGCGGACAAATTTGACTCCTTGGGTCTCTCCCCGTGGGTGTTGAGACAAATTGATAAATTAGGTGGGTGTTTTGTACATTATTTGAAGAAAAATCTTGAAAACATAACCTCTTTTTTGATACCCGGACATAGGTTTGAGGACTCCAACGCCCATTCAGAGGAGTTGTATTCCAGAAATCTTGGCTGGAAGGGACTGTGTGGGTGCAGCAAAGACAGGAAGCGGGAAAACTTTTGCTTTTGCTCTTCCGATATTGCAAAAATTAGCTGAAGATCCTCGAAGTTACTTTGCATTGGTTCTCACGCCAACGCATGAGCTGGCTCATCAGATTTCGGAGCAATTCTCGGTTGCTGGACAACCAATGGGATGTCGAGTGTGCGTCATAACTGGTGGAACGGATCAGCTGTATGAGAGTCAACGGCTCATGAATAGACCACATGTTGTTGTTGCAATGCCTGGACGTTTAGCTGATCATTTGCTGGGATGTAACACCTTCTCGTTGCGAGGTCTTGAGTTTCTCGTTGTCGATGAGGCAGATCGAATGCTAGCTGGGGGATTTGATGAGCACCTGGCTGCTATTGCGAAGTTCCTGCCGGAAAAGCGACAGAATCTCTTCTTTTCCGCCACAATACGTCCAGAAGTGACTTCATCTGCCATTTTCCCGCTGCATCCGGATGCTTTTCAGTGGAGCGAAAGTACTCCTGTGGCCACAGTTGAAACCCTCGATCAGCGGTATATTCTGTGTGCTGAATACGATCGCGATCAAGTACTCGTGGAAACGTTGAGGCGCTTCCGGGAGGAACATCCGGGCAGCAGTGTGATCATCTTCACAAACACCAAAAAGGATTGTCAACTCCTCTCGATGACTCTCAATGAAATTGGATTCTCAAACGTCTGCCTCCATGGCTTTATGAAGCAACGCGAGAGAGTTGCTGCCCTGGCACAGTTCAAATCCAGCCACGTCAAGACTCTCATTGCCACCGATGTGGCCAGTCGTGGACTTGACATTCCTGCCGTGGAGCTTGTTCTCAATCATCGTCTTCCCAAATTTCCCCATGAGTACGTCCATCGTGTGGGACGAACAGCAAGGGCAGGAAGAAGCGGTCTGGCCATTTCCATCTTCCGCTTTCCGAAAGATTTGGAGTTTTTAGCTAAAATTGAGGAAACCATCAACACAAAGCTCAAGGAAATGCCCATAGATCGTGAGTATCTATCTATTTTATCCTGATTTAGAAGAAATCCTTAAAGATTAATTTTTATCCCCGCAAAACAGAACGAATGGTGGAGAGAATCTTCATGCAGGTCAGCGTCACAAAGCGTGAAGCTGAAATAAAGCTCGACAACAAAGATTTTGAGGAGAGAAAGTCAAACTACCGAAGGATAAAATGGGTGGAGCAAGGCTTAGATCCCGAAGAGGAAGAGGCAAAATTCCAACGAGAAAAGAAGGCCCGGATAGCTGCCCGGAAAGCTGAAATGCGGAAAAATCGCCGAAAGGACACCGATCAGCCCCTCTATGATGATGAGAGATTTGCAAAAGTCAAAAAGAAGCATTTATCTGGGAAAACATAAAAGTAGAAAAATAATTTATTTAACGACAACGATTTTCTTTTGCTCCTATGTATAATAATTTTCATGCAAAATGGGAATCAATCCATTGAAATGGTGAGAAGAGCATCTTCTGGTCGTGTCTCCAGGACAACTTTGGCGCCATCGTTGAATGGGTACGAAATGCTGCCGTCAATCACAAGACCTTAAAGAATTTTTCATTTTTTATCAGTTCAGGAACAATTCTTTGAATTTATTCTTGGAATTGAGGTCCTTACTTGCGTCTAAGCATCGGGACTGGATGAAAAGCTTACTGGCAAATGCCCGGGATTCCATCCCACCTTTGGGATTTGGCCATACACCCACGCGAATCTCTTCGCGGATGGAGTAGCAGAGACGCGGATCATCAGGTGGGAAGACCAATCGCCTGTTGTACTCACGGGCAATCTCATTTGCATCTAAATGGCCCACAAGATGATTTCCCTGCCGCAAGATGGTCAAGAGTTCTTCAACATTTTTTGGTGAAAGTCTGTTGATGCTGGAAAAAGGAACACTTATTTGTAATTTTTTGAAAAAGATTAGTCAGAGGGAAAAACTTCCGGGGGTTGTGAGGGAAAAACTGGGGAAGTTTTGCAGCCCCCAAAATTGAGGTTAGAATTTCTTTGAATGACAAAACATAACCTCAATCTTTCAGAGAAAAATATTTTTCTTCAAACTTTCTCTTCAAGTTTTCCCCAGGAAAAATATGCTAGTTCGTCACATTTTGGGGAAAAATCTCACAAGGTTTGAACGACTTTTCCATCAATAACCAATTAATTGTCTGAAAATTCGATTTTCTTCACTATTTTTGCAGAATAAATTATCATGTGGGCAAAACAGCCGGAAGGTTCTTCTCTAAAAAATCCGGAAACGATAGTTCATCATCAGATTCCGACGATGAGGCTGTGAAGACGAAAAAACCCCAACCGGGAGTATCGAGTAATCGCCTCAATGAACTTCTGGCAAGTATGAAGGTGGAGGATAAAGCATTGGGAGGTAAATCTCTCGATGTGACTCCCGGTAGTTTGAGGAAGCGCAAAGAGCGTGCCGTGGAAGCGGCACAGGGAAAAGTTGAGGAAGCTCAGGACTTGGAACAGGCAACGAAGAATGTTGCGGAATCCCTGGGAGGAGATGTGAGGCAGACTGAATCTGAGCTACTGAGAAAACTCCTTGATATCTCCAATCAAGCAAGTGAGGCAAAGATTCGCTCAGATGCTGCGCAGGATTCCTCAAAATTGAAGTAAGAGCATTTTGGGGGGAAATCTTGGGATGGGAGTTGATTAATTATTTCCTGATTCTTTCCAGTGATATCATTGTTGGCATGAAGATTGAAAGGACAAAGAAAGCACCCGGAAGGGAAGCCACGGATGGGAAAATTCCCAAAAGAGGTGATTCTGCCAGAAGGAGTGACGGCGGTGAGAAGAGTTTCTCCCGTGAGGCGACTGCCACAAGAACCAAATCACCCAACATAGAAAAGTGAGTCAATTTGCCCCCCATTGTGTAGGAAGATGCCAAAAAAATTGATTTCTTTTCCAGCTTCGACAGAGTTAATCTTTGGGGTGCTCAACCGCTGAATCTATTCCCGAAGGATGTCAAAGAACTCGAGGATCCCCTGAAAATTTGGTCTTTGCTCCAGCAACGAGAGCTTCAGGCATCATTTGAGTCCCCACCGCGGAATTACTTTGAGAAGATGCAACGATGGACTAATGAGGGGAAAATCTGGCACTTCCCCATTGACAATGAGCAAGGCCTGGAGGAAGAAAGGAAGATCTACTTTGCAGATCATGTCTTCCTGGAGCCACACATTGAATCGTGGTGCCCCAAAGTGGGCCCCGTGAGGCATTTTATGGAACTTGTCTGTGTGGGCTTGTCCAAGAATCCCTACATTACGGTTAAGGAGAAACTTGATCATCTTACGTGGTTCGAGGAGTATTTTGAATCAAAGAAGGAACTCCTGAAGGAAATTATCATTCAGGATGGGGAAGTTGGCAAGGAGAAAATTGAGGGGAGCCCTCAAAACAAATAAGCCTTCAAAATTGTTTTTAGTTGTAGAATAAATAATAAAAAAAAAGATCAAAAAATTGACTTTTTCTCTCACCTTGTATGCCAGGATGTGGATCCAGTACCCGTGGAAACGCATAATCCTGAGCATTTGGTGTTGGTGACCACTCCATCAGCTCGGAGTTGTAAATGGGACACACGAGCCGACAAAGTTTCACCGATAAATACCTAAAAGGATAAAGGAATCAAAAATCTCTCCACAAGGATCAAAGAGAATCCCTCCTCACCTCGTTCAATGCAAGATACGGAAGGGTTCTCTTCACTTTGGCATCATAGAGCTCCTGTTCGTGCGAATCCAGGAGTTCCGGCTCGAGGCTTAGGTGCTCCATGTTGTTGCCTTTGTGCTCGTGAAGATCAATTGCCTCTGGGAGATTGCCATTGGAAGCTAAATGCGTTATACGAATACGTGATCGATGCATCCACGTGAAGTTGTGGTTCATAATGCGCTCAATGGCACTCTTCGTGTCTGCCGAGTAGACCTTTGGCAGCATCAGACGTCCCTCTGATGATTCCGGGTCCGAATTGAAGCCAACAACGGGAACTTTTCGTCCTGTTGGTGCATTGATAAAGTCTGCCCGGGAAGCTGCCATTAGGAAGGTTCCATCTCCACCCACTGGGACAATAATATCAGCCCAAGTTATGGATTCCTTCGTGATTGAGTGTCTATAAACACAAAAAACGAATTTCACATTGAAACATCTCTAATCCACCATAAAGCTCTGTGAACGACACAATGTTCTTATCAGTTTGAATGTAAGAGGAGAGATTATCTAATCTTCAATGAGATTGTCAGACAAATTCATTGCAATTTGCACTAATCTCCGCATTAGATTAACTATCACAAGTTAATTCAATAACAATTGAATATTTTAAAACTTATAAATGCTTCTCTTATTCATATTCTAGCAAATCTGTGGAAGAAAACTTAGGGAAGAGGGGGCAACTAAGAATTGAGATTTTAAATGAAGATTTCTCCAGCATCTATTCGCTTCATTTGAATATTTTCAATGCAATTCCATCAAGAAACATCCAAACATGCCTCAACAAACAGATTTATCCTCCAAAAAGCAGGATTTAGGTGAAAAAATCGAAAATTCAATAATGAAGAAAAAGTGAGGTTATCTTGGTTCCCCTTACCTGTCAACCACACGAACTTCCACGCCACAGTGCCTAAATGCATCCACGACGGATTTCCGGAAGTTGCTGTGCATCTCATTAAAGTGTATGAGGGAATCATAGTCTGTGCCACGTCCGCGAATCTTCTCCTCAAGCTGCGTAGAATTGAGATCCGGATAGCGACGCTTCTCAAATTCATACCGCGACAGTTTTGCCACAATTAGGGCACGTTTGAGGGAGAAATCCTTCTCGGGCACCACTTGGCGTGTGGTGGGGAAGGTATCCGATGAGGTAGTACGGATTAGTCGGCAGTATTTTGTGCTCGCCAGGCATTTTTCCGCTGGAAAAAGGCACACAAGAGAATTCACAAATTGCGTCGTGATGAGAAAATCAAACAAAGTCAAGGACAGATTGGGGGGAGTTTCCTGGATGTTTGGGGGGAGTTGTCAAGGGGAATTTGTATTTTTTCAAAGGTCAAATAATTAAGGATCTTCCGGAGTAGGGATACTCACCGAAAATACGCGGAAAAAAGGAAGTTCGCTTCAGCATTGTGGATCTTGGACACTACATCAAGGAATTCCGTGCGGACATTAATTTCTTCTAATTGGCATGGAAAAATCCCGCCACTTTTTTTCACGCTCTCACTGTGGGAGTTTTTTTTCTCTCACAAGAACACTGATTAGCTCAACCGGAAGAGGTTAGAGCTCATGCGCAGAAGCATAAAAATAAATCCAACTGTGGGGGGCAAACTTTCGAGAATCTTGTGATTGGGCAGCAAAGATTCACGACGTGATAAGAACGCGTGAGAAGCTTAGGGAGTACTGATAAGCAGCCAGAGAGAGAGAAATTGCACGCAATTGAAGCTGCAGAATCGCGATCATTCACTTAGAGCGATTCCCTCACCAATACACTCGCAATGCCTTCGAGGTCGAACTTTGGGGACCACGAGAGAGAGAGAATTTTCAAAGGGAATAAAGAGATTTTCAGCCCGGAATTGCCTTTATTTTTTTTTCCTCATTTTCTTCACATCATCGGACAATTTACTTCTTCGCGGCAGCACCCACCTTGGCCTTCTTCGTGCCGCGTACCTTCTTCATACGATTCTTGCGTTCCTTGCGCTGCTTCCTCGATGGGCGCTTCTTCTCGTAGAGACCATGCCTGGCCAGACGGTGTTTGGGTTCGAATTTCTTTGCATAGTCCAGGGTGTCGTAGATGAGGGCGAATCCCGTGGAACGGCCACCACCAAAGTCCGTGCGGAAACCAAAAACAAACACCACATCTGGGGTTACTTTGTACATGCCCGCCAGCTTGTCCCGAATTTCCTTCTTCGGTACTGACGACAGGTCCGGGTGGAGAACATCACAAACCATCTGTTTCCGGCACAGGAGACGGTTTGTCATGAACTTACGCGTGCGTATGATGGCTGACGAGTAGTTGGGCATATTGTGTGCTTCTAGATATTCCTGCAAAATGGTCAGAAAAGACGTTCGTGGTCAGGATGTTGATCAACACACACACACGGCTTAACCTCAATTTTTCCATACACGTGTAACACCGTGAAAATCTCACAAAATCCCCCTTTTCCCCACAAATTACACTACCAACAGATGCGGGGGGACTTCCTGGTGAGATTCTCAGGTGGCACGGTGTGGAAAATGAGCGGAAAATCACCTTTTTTGAGGAAAAAACAGCATCCAATCTTGCCAAGAGCACTGAAAATGCCAAAAGAGAACGATAGAGGGCGCGCACAATATAAACATACTCAGCGCCGATAAGTCGCTTTTGTCCCACCGGGACTTTTTTTCGGGACGTCACGGTACAATTGCAGATACTTTCCATGAAATTGTTGTATGTTTGAACTTTAACGAAGTTTTTTGAGTGATGTCAATCAACGCGGCGTTGCTTCCTGCTTGCAAAAAACTACATCCGGTCAGAAAAATCAGCGGAAAACACGAAAAAATTGCGAAAAACTGAATGTGTAAGGGAGACAGATAGTGTGCACGTTCATCCGTCTCATTTTCTCTTCAGCTAACAGCACCAAAAATAGCAGTGGTTGCTTTTGGAACTACATTTAGGCGGCAAGTTCAAAAAATAGTCAGATTTTGGATTTTTTGTATCAAAATCACAAAAATTAAGTTTAAAAAATAAAAAAAAAAACCCTCATTCACATAAAATTCGCTTACAAAGCTTATTTTTTGTATTAGTTTACAGGAAAATAACTGGTGTATTAATTTAGCTTTAGAAGGAAAATCATCTTCAAAGATCTCATCAGGCAGTGAGAGCGACTTTTGGTTCCTCGGTCTTTTTCCTTTTGGCCTTTTCGCGTTCCGGTGTATCCGTTGGCACATCCGGCAAGAGCTCCGAAACATCCTCCTCCGCAGTGGGAATGTTTTCTTTTGCCTTCTCAGCATCATCGAGTGCCACGAGATTATCCAATTCCTCGAGAATTGCATCCTCATCTTCTTCTGTGAGTCTCCCAGAGAGAATTTCATCCAGTTCCTGTTGCTTCTCAACTCCCTCGCGTGTCTCATCCATGATCTTCTCAATTTCATCAATATTGAGGATCTGCTGGAGGTTCTTCAGGGCAGCATTGCCTGTCTTCAAGCCCTCAATCACTTGAATCTCAACCTGAGCAAATTCAATGTCAGACGCCAGTTTCTCCAAGTTCTCCAGCTGTGCATCGGTGTTCTCCAGAAGTTTCTCCTGGTACTTTTTCTTCCGGAGAAGCAATTTTGCTCGTCTGGAAATGAATGATTTTGAGTTTTCCCAATAAAAGAGCTTTTTAATGTTTTCTTCTTACTCTTTGCGTCCTGAATTGAGGCACTTTTTGGCCAGTTCTCGATCTTTTTCCAATGATAATTCTATTCTTTTCTGATATTGTTTTAGCTTATCTCTTTGTTGTTTCAATTGCTGCAAATAAAAAAAAATTGTTTTTCTAAAAAGGCAATTAAAATCTTTGCAGGTAATTGATTTACCAAAACCGCCTTATCTTGCTCAGTTATTCGACTTGGGGGTTTCTTTGATTTCCCAAAAAGGGCGCCCATTGTGAGATTTTCACCCTAAATTACGATTATTTTGCGTAGAAAAATTTCTATGATTCACTTTTTTTTATGGAATAATAAAAACATAACCTAAAAATACTTCTGAGATTGTCCGTAAAAGGGCGGTGTGATCGTTTTTGCGCCATTTTTTGAACGAGAAAAATCGTTGAAACTCAGCTAATTTTTTCATGAAATTTTCCGAAATTTTCGAACATTAACTTGTAATATTACGACGAGATGGCATGAGAAAAATACTTTCCTCTCACTCTGGCATTTTGTCGGTGAGGTTTTTTGAGTGTGTGCGTGAAATGTTTGTTTGTAGTTGTGCGGAAAAATTTTAAAATATTTATTTTTCCGGGAAAAACTCATTTTTGCGACTTGGGCCTACGCGGGAAATGCTCAGGGGGGCCCCGGGGAGCTTCAGTAAAAATTTGGGGGCGCAATTCGCCGGATTAAAAAAAACAAAAGGTTTGCTGGAAAATTCGGCAGAAAACGCGAGAAAATTGCGAAAAACTGAAAGTGTGAGGGAGACAGTATCAGTGATGTGCACCGTCTCATTTTCTCTTTAGCAAATGTGCCAAAAATTAGCAGTGGTGGCTTTTGGAACTACATTTAGGGCGCCAAATTCAAAAATAGTCAAAAAAGTATGAATTTTATATGGGGGCTATGTGAAGGGGGGCTCTGGGGGGAAAATGAATGTCGTTGGTAAAAACCGCCTGGTATCAGTAGACTCTGTACCAAATTTCATCACGATCGGACCAACGGTGCACGGAGAAAAATAACTACTAATACTAGCTGGAAACTCTTGCTATGCCAACAGTTTGGCGTCAGAATTGTTACATTGTTGGCAGAGCTGAAGTTTGCTTCTAACTCAACTACAAACTGGCAATGTCGCCAATGCGTCAGAAGGAAATGGCGTATATGCACACACATTTTGTCTCATTCGTTTTGATTTTTGTATGCCATAATTGGAGAAAAAGAGACATCTATATCTTTAAAATTATATATCTCGTCTTTTCACAAGTCGGCAAAGCCGTCGACTGAAGTAGCATGTTACGCATCTGCACAACATTTATAAAGCAAATACGAGACAAGGTTGCGCAGTCGACGAAAAGCCACAGTGACAAATGTGTGAGAAGAGCAGAAAATCTCATTTGATTCTACAGGAATTTCTAGTTGGCACAGCTGGAGTCTCCGGCTAGTGCAAATGGACAGTGGCGGGTACAATAACATTATAACTTGCTATTGTAACAAGTACTGAATTTTTGCGCCGCCTCAACTTTTTTCTTTCCGTGTGTGGAAATGCATAGCTGAACAGGAACGAAATTATAGAGAGCATTTACATATTTCTTTTAGAATATGTATGTAGCTAATAAAATAAGCAAACTTTTAGTCTTAATGAGCGAAAGGTGGTGGAGATACCACCTATATGTGAGAGCTAATCGCGACAAAAAAGTGTAAAATCGACTGTTTGAATAAAAAATAAAAACAGATCATCATTTTACAAACACGATTTTTTACGATTTAATATACCTTAATGGTTTTTCACATTTCTGTGTTCTCTGCTGCGTCTAATACACACAAAAAGCACTTACAAAGCACATTTTTTCATATATATATCTATACCTAACAATATATTTTCTACTCGATTCGCATCAAGTCATTCCATGATCTGCGATAGAGCTTTAGTTAGTAGAGGAAAAGTCGCGGTGGGAGATAAAACTCCCATGGTATCAGTAGAGCTAAAGTAGTCTTACACAAAATGTCAGAGACTATAGTCGCACGGACTGCTCTAGGTCCCATTCGTGGTGTTAAAAGTGAAGGTGTTTGGGGTGCAAAGTATCTCAGCTTCTTCCGTATCCCCTATGCTAGGCCACCCCTAGGGGAGCTCCGGTTCAAGGTAAGTACTATAAAATATTTTTTTTAGAATAATATTTTATTTAATTTTGATTTGTTTCTGTGGGCTATATTTTATGATTTTTTTGGTTGTAATGATGATGTTTAAAACCAAGATGGTTACAATGTGAGATAAAAAAATTCTTAAGTTTTTATTCTGTATTAGGTACAAAGAACAAGATATTTTTTAGTGTAGTTTATCGCTCAGCAGAGGCATTGGCATTGAGAAAATGAATTTCTGATGACGATTAATTACGCATAGACTTTATTTTATTTCTACTTTGCGGATCAATTGTTGCAACCGCTCCCATCATTTGCTATTTATAATCTATTCAATTTTACAATTTTCTATGTTCCTCAATTTATTGTCACTA
Source organism: Lutzomyia longipalpis (assembly GCF_024334085.1). Lineage (NCBI taxonomy): Eukaryota > Metazoa > Arthropoda > Insecta > Diptera > Psychodidae > Lutzomyia > Lutzomyia longipalpis. The sequence continues at coordinate 22,043,589 of NC_074709.1, forward strand.
TTTATTTTGTGCCCAGTAGTGCCCCAAATTGCCCTTGAAAAATTCTAAAGGTGTTTATTCATTGATATATGAAAAATTCCTCATAAAAGGAATAACACTGGGTCTTAATTATTTTTTTTAAATTATCAAAAAAAGAATTAAGAAATCGGCAAATTAAGGGCTATTCAGTAATTTTTTATTAACATTTTTTTGAGAAAATCTTTGATGGTTTTTCCCAGAAAAGTGTCTTTGGCGTTTTTTAATTCTTATCTAATTATTTAAAAGAACTAAGAAAAGTGAAAAAGTCTTTTATTTATCGGTGACTTAACTCCTTTATGTTTATGTGAAAATATTTAATCTTGATACGACTTATGCCGTCTGAATGAAGTTTTTTATTAAATAAAATTGTTTTCTTTATTTCAATTATTTTTTAAATTAATTTTATTTATATTTTTTATTAATTTTTTTTTTGCAATAGTTCAAGAACAATTTGTCTTGAATTTGATTTTTCCCACAATAAAAAAAGTCGGGTCATTTTAATTTGTATAAAGATTAAAAGCATAAAAAGAATAAAAGAAAACTTACAAAAGAAATAAATTTTTTTTTTAATTTTAAGGATCCCCAACCTCCAGAGGCATGGGAAGATGTTCGCGATTGCACGGCTGAGAGCATGGGGTGTGCCCAGAAGATGATTTACCTTGAAGGCTTTCATGGCGATGAAGATTGTCTTCATGTTAATGTTTTCACAAAGAACGTGAGTGATGAGAAAGTAAATTGAATAATTTTTTTTGCAAAATGTCTTTTAAATAAATTAAATTCAATTGCCAATTTGTTGTGCTTATTGTATTATAGCAAAATCCAAAAAGGCTACTTCCTGTGATGGTCTATGTTCACGGGGGCGGATTCATTTGCGGCGCTGGCACAAAAATTATGTATGGTCCGGATTATTTTATTGAGAAAGATGTGATCTTGGTCACATTGCACTACCGCGTGGGTGCCTTTGGGTTCTTGAGCCTTCAGGATCCAACACTCAATGTACCCGGGAATGCTGGGCTGAAGGATCAAATTATGGCACTCAAGTGGGTGCGTGAGAATATTTCCTTCTTTGGTGGAGATCCCACAAATGTGACTCTCTTCGGGGAAAGTGCTGGAGGTGCATCAGTGCACTACTTGCTGCTCTCAGATTTAGCAAAGGGTCTCTTTCATCGGGCTATTGTGATGTCTGGAACTGCATTTGATCCGTGGGCTTTTCCACCTGATCTCGATTGGGCAGCTCGACTAGCTAAGGCTGTTGGGTGGAATGGTGAAGGAGGTGAAGCAGGAATGTTGGACGCCCTACTGAAGGTCGATCAAGAGACTCTGGCAGAGAAACAGGGAGATTTTATGACGCATGAGAATCGCAAGAATGGCGTTCTCTTCCACTTTGGCCCAGTTGTGGAGCCACAATGGAGTCCCAATCGCCTCGTTACAGCATTCCCCAGAGAAATGGCTAGAAATGCATGGGGAAATTCCATTCCAATAATGATTGGTGGTTGCTCCGAGGAAGGATTTTTACTTTACAAAGAAATTACAACAGATAAACATTTTCTGGGAGATCTCTCAAATCTTGTGCCATGGGAATTATGTTTAAATCCCCAGAGTGGTCAGAGTCAGAATGTTGCTAAAACACTGAGAGATTTCTACTTCAATGGAGATGCAACTGTACAAGAAAATATCGAAAATCACGTAAAGGTGAGAAAATAGATTATTTTTTCTTGAAAATTAAATTAATTATTTTTCTCAACAGTTTCTTGGAGATAAATACTTCTGGCATGGTCTGTGGCGTGCTGTACGCTTTAGATGCAACAACGCTCCAGAGATTCCAACGTATCTCTATCGCTTTAATTTCGATTCACCTGAATTCAACTTCCTTCGTGTACTCCTGTGTGGCGAAGGGGTGCGCGGGACTTGCCACGGAGATGATATTAGTTACATCTTCAAGTCAGGCATGGTGGAAAAAGTTCCCGAAATTGGGAGTCCAGAGCACAAAGTGATTGAACAAATGGTAGCCATGTGGACTACATTTGCCACCAATGGGAATCCCAATTGTGCTGAAATAGCTCCAACAAAGTGGTTGCCTGTTTCACCGAATGGACCACCATTCCGTTGTCTCAACATCGCGGATGAAGTAACTTTTTGCCTCCTACCTGAAACGGAGAGATTAGCCGTGTGGGACTCTCTCTACAGCCGTGATCAATTAATTTGATGCAATTCGAAAAATGGACGATACCGTAGCAGCGATATACTTGGCAATTAGTGCCTCTTATTGGATTATTGGATGACAATTTTGCTAACAAATTGTCTTTAACCTAAACAGTGTTAACCGAAAATTATAAATAGCTTCACAATAAATTTTTTACTCACGCATTTTTTTTTATTAAAATGGTTTAATGATCTCAGATCTTGTATTTTTTTTAAAGCATTTTGGCAAGTGGAAAATTAAGGATTTTGAGATCTTATATCTCTCTTGTTACACTATTGCTTAAGAATAATTATACCCAGATCAAAGGCGAACTCAGGATTTTTTTTAAGGCGAGTGTTTCACCTTTTTTATTTTTTTCAAGGCTGGATTATCAATTTCTCCATCGTTCTGATTTTAGTAGATTAAGATTCCTGCTTCTTAATCTGAGAAATTTTAGAACTCAAAACCGAATATTTTTTCTTAGTTTCCGTATTTGGTTTGTAGTCCTATAAAAGCTCAGATTAAGAGGCAAAAATGTAATAAAAAGTATTAAATTCAAGCTGAAAAAGCTATTCTAGTTTTAGTCCTAAAATGGCTTACGAAGACTCAAAAAAACTTCAATTTCAATAATTCTTATTCACTTAGGAATTACTTAAAATTTATTGTCCGTTTAAAAAAAAAGGTTGGATTAACCACCCCAAATAATTCATATCAGGCTCAGATGAAGATTCCTTTTAACAAAAAAAAGTATTTATTTCTTACGCATGTTTTCAAGGATTTCAAACATAAATCACGTTCGGATATCAAAATAGTGACGTCATTGTTTGCATTTCTAAACAAATCCCAAACGGCTCAACGGTTTTCCAAATATTTGCAGTGGAAAATTGAAAGATTCTTTGATAATTTCCTTAATAAATTGGATAAACTTCTTCAAAGCGAATCCAAGCTTTTAATATTATGAGATCCACTTACGATATTTTATTGCTGTGATATCAATGAATGTTAACTTCAAGGATTGTTTGAGTAGCTTTTTGGTGTAAAAAGCTTGTCACAGAAAAAAAAATTATCAGATCATTACACCCTCTTATCTTATGCTGAGAGCTTGGATGTATAGGGGTCACTGATGTTGTGAGATATTTTTAGCTTACAAGCATGTTCGTGAACATTCAACCAAGTTCAGTGTTAACATGCGTGGTGGTTGTCCACAATGTTGTGTGTGTTCTCCTACCAAATTTCACAATGCTATGAAAATGATTAGTTAAGTAACTGAACATAAGCGTGTATTTGTGATAGCACTGGGAAACTAAAATTAAGATAAGACCACAAACATACATAAATCATCGATTTCCAATATAAGCAGCATTTTGTTGCGGAGACGAAACATTTCCTTTAGTGTTGTGGGCAGGAAAGCAATTGCAATGAAAATCAGTATTGCTGTAGTTTTTGCATTATACCTCCAAAATGTCTATGGATACAATATTTTGGGGGTATTTCACACTAGTGGAAAATCCCACTACATCTTGGGATCGGCACTAATGAGAGGTTTAGCTGAGGCTGGACACAATGTAAGTAACAAATTTTATATTAATTTAATTTTTATAAAAAAATATGTATTTTCAACAGGTAACAATTGTTGCAGCATATAAGCAAGCTGAACCAGTGGAAAATATGCGTGAAATCGTAATTTCTATGCCACCTGCTGATTCTTTTAGTAAAATACTGTACAATATTAAGGGAAAATCGACATATCAACAGTTCGAAGATGTAGTCACATTTGGGATAATGTTTACGAATGATACCCTAAATGATCCGAATATGCAGAAGTTGATGAGGAGCGGAGAAAAGTTTGATGTAGTAATTGCGGAGATTTTCTACTCGGAAAGCCTCTTGGGGCTTGGTAAATTATTCGATGCTCACATGATTGGATTTTCGACTTTTGGAGCTGCTAAATCATCCCTTGATCTCAATGGTTCACCTTCTCCACTCTCCTATGTACCTCACTTCCAATTAAATTATCCAGATCAAATGAATTTTTGTCAACGACTAGCAAACACATTATATACGGCATCGGAAAATATTTTTATGCATCTTCAGTACGATCATAGGCAGGTAATAACAAACTAAAATATGGATTAAGCTTATAGTTTTTTTATATTTGAATTTTGGATTTTTTTTTAAATAGGAAGCGGTTTACAACAATCACTTTGCCGACCCAAAGCCAAAGCTGGATGATTTGAGAAAATCACTTCCTCTGGTTCTACTCAATTCTCACTTTTCAATGAGCTATCCACGACCTAATCTACCAAATTTAGTTGATATAGGAGGATTTCACATCAACAAAAAACGCAAGCCTTTATCCAAAGATTTGCAGGAATTCTTAGACACAGCACCTAATGGTGTTATCTACTTTTCAATGGGATCAACTCTCAAAGGTGCCGATCTTCCTTCGGATAAAAGGGATGCCCTGCTGAGAGTCTTTAGGCGTCTTCCAGTGAGAGTGATGTGGAAATGGGAAGATGATGCCCTGCCGGGAAAACCAGAAAATGTTCTCATTCGAAAATGGTTCCCACAGGATGACATCCTGGCACATCCTAAAGTTAGATTCTTCATCACTCACGGAGGTCTTCTCAGCACAATGGAGGCAACCTATCATGGCGTTCCTGTTCTTGGAATCCCAATTTTTGGTGATCAAGGCATGAATATGGGAAAGACTCAAGCAGCTGGATATGGGATTACCATAGAATTCACAAACTTAACTGAACAATCCATATCCTGGGCCATTAATGAGATGCTCACAAATACAAAGTAAGTTTGTTTTCTAAAATTAGTTTTTTTTTTAAGAAAAATAATAAATCTTAATTTTTTATTCTCCTTTAGATATTCCGAAAGAGCTAAAACAATTTCTGCTCGTTTCCGAGATCAGCCTGAAGATCCAATGAGTCGTGCTGTCTATTGGATAGAGTACGTTGCACGTCATCAAGGGGCTAAGCATTTAATTTCAGGAGGACAGGAGTTAAATTTTATTCAGTATCACAACTTGGATGTTTTTGGATTCCTGCTCTTAATTCCTTTCTTGGTTATTATAAGTATTACGTGGTTTTTGAGAAAATGTCTGAAGAAATCGCTAAAGAATGACTTAAAGAAGAAATACAGTTAAAATTGATATTATTTTTCTTTTATTGGTTTATCGTTTTTAGGGCCGATAGAATATTTTCGTCATGGAAGAAATTCACCACTAAGTTAGTTGAAGCTTCTTAAATTAGGCCTATATTTTTTTGAACCAGACTTTAGCTTTTTATGCTATGTACATGAGTCTAAGAAAATTATTCTACGCTCAGGGTTTTTAAGCAGTCTAAGTTGTTTTTAGATTAACAGAGTTAAATTTCTTAAGCCAGGCCTTTTTCATAGTTTTTAAGCCAGCAAAGTTTAGTATAAAATTTTAGTTAAGTTTTTAAGTTAGGCTTGATTTTCCTTATTTTCCTAAGCTAGGTGCTAGGTCTTATTTTTAAGCTTGTTTTTAGACTGGGATAAGTTACTCTACCAATATATCTCAAATAAAAACCAGAAAGCTCTCTAAAAGCTAAAAGATTTGGTCTTGATAAGAGTTCAAAAGAATATAATTCATTCCATTCACCTGTTGCTATTCACTTTAGTTGGAATTAGTGTTAATACGATATTTTGAAACATGATCAAATTATTTTGAATTTAAATATCCTTTAAAGCTCATATAATTCTCCTATCCACATTATTCTTTAAATTTTCTGAATCTTCCAATCAGAACTGAAAAACACATATAACAGTGAAAGTGTTAGTTGGTTCCGAGATTCTAATCTTGTTCTTATTGAAAACAACATTTAACAAACACACTAAACCCGAATTAATCATATATACATGCAATAAAATTATATAATTTTATTGAACTTTGGATGTGTGAGAAGAGAATTTTGGAAGTAAGCGTGGTCTTGAGAAACCTTTCAAGTTTAGTGCTACAGATACTCGGTTCCAAAGCAGACGTACGAGTCGTTGACTTTTTTTTTCAAGAGAAAAAAAAATTGAAAAATTTATATTGGGTTGTCTGAGGCTTTGTAAATGCTATGATGAATTGTGAAATGATATTTTTGTGATATCACAACGACTAATATTGATAAGAGAAGTGGATTCTTTTGGCGCCAATTGAATTTGCTACAAAAGTTCGCGTAGTCAGTTCTTCGAAGAACGTTGGATTTAGTGTCTCAACATTGGATTGAGAAGACGTTTTACTTGTTTTAGTTCTCGAAACCGGCGTGTAGTCAAAATGAAACTCATTATTGGCTTAATTTGTGTGATTTCTGTGCTGAATGTTGAAAATGCTTCCGGTTACAACATACTCGGAATTTTTCACACAGGCGGAAAATCGCATTATATTTTAGCCACAGCATTGATGAAAGAATTAGCATCACAGGGGCACAATGTGAGTTAAAATTTTGCAATTCACGAAAAAAAAAGAAAATCTCTAAATTTATTTAATTCTACTATTTGCAGGTAACCATCGTAGCTCCTTACAAACTCCCTAAACCAGTTGAAAATTTGCGTGAAATTGTACTAGAAGTACCACCAGTTAATATCTTCAGCAAACTGCTTTATCAGCAGACTAATAATTCAATTTTTCAACAACTCGACGATGTAATATCTTTTGGAATAAATTTTACAAATGACGCTTTGAATGATCGGAACATGATAAACCTCATGAGGAGTGGGGAAACATTTGATGTCCTAATTGTGGAGCTATTCTTATCAGAATCACTCCTTGGTCTTGGAAAAGTTTTCAATGCACCAATGATTGGGTTTTGCAGCTTTGGGGCTTCAAAGTGGACAACTGATCTCAATGGATCACCTTCTCCACTCTCCTATGTACCCCACAACCAATTTACCTTTAGCGATCGAATGACCTTTTCTCAGCGTTTTGCCAATACTCTCATTTCAATCTTCGAAAAGACTTTCATGGACTTTTACTACAATCACCAACAGGTAACAAGATGTCTTTTACTTTAACCATCATTTCACTAAAATGGTGTTTTTACAGGAAGCCCTCTATAACAAGCATTTCCCTGATCCTAAACCAAAATTGGATGATTTGAAAAGGACATCGCTTTCGGCTATTCTTCTCAATTCACATTTTTCAATGAGCTATCCACGACCTAATCTGCCAAATTACATTGAAATTGGAGGATTTCACATCAATAAAAAATCAAAACCACTGCCAAAGGACTTAGAGGAATTCCTGGATACTGCACCGAATGGTGTCATCTACTTCTCAATGGGATCAAACTTGAAGAGTGCAGATCTACCTGTTGAGAAGAGGGATGCTCTTCTGAGAGTCTTTGGGCGTCTTCCAGTAAGAGTATTGTGGAAATGGGAAGATGATGCCCTGCCGGGAAAACCAGAAAATGTTCTCATTCGAAAGTGGTTCCCGCAGGATGACATTCTGGCACATCCTAAAGTTAGATTCTTCATCACTCACGGAGGTCTTCTCAGCACAATGGAGGCAACCTATCATGGTGTTCCTGTTCTTGGAATCCCAATTTTTGGTGATCAAGGCATGAATATGGGAAAGACTCAGGCAGCTGGATATGGAATTACCATAGAATTCACAAACTTAACCGAACAATCCATATCTTGGGCCATTAATGAGATGCTCACGAATACAAAGTAAGTTTCTCTTCTAAAATTAAGTTTTTTTTTTTAAAGAAAATAATAAATTTTATTATTTTTTTTCTTTAGATATTCCGAAAGAGCTAAAACAATTTCTGCTCGTTTCCGTGATCAGCCAGAAGATCCAATGAGTCGGGCTGTCTATTGGATAGAATACGTTGCACGACATCAAGGGGCTAAGCATTTAATTTCAGGAGGACAGGAGTTAAATTTTATTCAGTATCACAACTTGGATGTCTTTGCATTATTACTATTAATTCCAATTCTAATTATATTGGGAATCAGACTGCTATGTAAAAAGTTATGTATGAAATCTTCTCAAAAAGACTTAAAAAAGAAATATAATTAATTGAGAACTCTGGTGAAATTCTTTTTAAAGAAAATGTAATATAATGATAATGGCCTAATTTTACATAATTCATGCTTATGCCTTCTAAAAATAAAAACAAACATATTTAAGTTTAAAAATTGTAATAAATAATATAAAAAATATATAGTTTTAGCATTTCCTAAATTCTTGTAGCAACCAGTGTTGTTAGAAATTGTGTGAGTGATATATCTACATGTATAAAAAAATGTTCTAAAGATTCTTAAGATTATAAAATTTTATTGTACGCATTGTACGTATTAAGGAATTATTATTCAAAAGAATTAATAAAAAAATCGAAGAAATGGTACCAAATTGTTTCCGATTTAAATACATTCGTTAAGACTACATAAAACTACATATATGAAAGTAGAATGTTTACGCGGTAGAATACAGATACCTTATTACCCATATATATGTATATGTACGTAAATTTTTTATCTAATTTTCTTGTACTGGTGGGCGAGAATGATGTTCAATTATTTGCTTTTACATATAACCACGCTTATTTTGGCAAGGTCATGGTATAAATGGAATCAAAAGCACATGGTTACATACACACTGAAAGCAAAAGAATTTTTTTCATTACGACCATTACGACCCAAAATACAATCTTAAAATCCTCCATATATGTGATTGTATCGCTACATATAAATATAATATCTTTGGTTCTTCATTAACCAGTTTAAAAGAAAATTTCATAATATGCGGACGGTTTTGCGAGATCATACTTTGATACTCTGAGTGATTTTGCAATATTTTTGGTGTTGTAATTGATAAGATTTTTTTCTTTGAAAGTGTTACCTGTGATATATTGCAGCAAAATGAGAATTATTTTTTGTGTTGGGCTCCTTCTAGTCCTTTTCTCTGCACAAAATGCGGAGAGTTACAATATTTTAGGAATCTTTCACACGGCTGGAAGATCCCATTACATTTTAGGAGCAGCCCTCATGAAAGGACTTGCAGAAGCTGGGCACAATGTACGATCTTGAACGGTTTTGCTTCGTGATTTTTTTTAATAATGTAATTTAATTTAAATTAAATATTGCAGGTAACGATTGTTGCCCCATTTCACCATCCAAGTCCCACAGATAACATGCGAGAAGTCATTATCACAACACTACCACAAGTTGATGTCAGCAAAGATTTTCTTAGTGAAGATCCAAAACCATTTATTGAGCAAATTCATAGTTTTATCGAAATGGTGATCAATATGACGGATATTATAATGAAAGATCCTGCAGTTGTTGAGCTCAAGGAACGGCGTGAAAAGTATGACGTCATTATTCAGGAAGTATTTTTGGCTGAATCCCTTTTAGGATTCGGGGAATATTTCAACGCCCCAATTGTTGGTCTTTCAACGTTTGGAGCTTCTAAGTGGACAACAGATTTGATTGGATCACCTTCACCACCCTCATATGTTCCTAATGTGCAAATGCAATTTTCCGATCGTATGAGCTTCTACGAGAGATTGGTTAATATTATTGCGGTCACTTTCGATGAGCTCTATTTTGGACACTACTTTCACGGAAAACAGGTGAGACAGTTTTTGATAATTTCTTATCTCTTGACCTAAATAATTCGTTTATGTGTTCTTCCTTTACATTCAGGTTGAATTATATAATAAGCATTTTCCAAACGCTAAATTTACCCTGGATGAAGTTAAGAAGACCCACGTGTCTCTCGTTCTTCTCAACTCTCACGTCTCTTTGGGATACCCTCGGCCTTATCTGCCAAATATGATTGAAATTGGCGGCTTTCACGTGAACACACGTTCTCAACCTCTCCCTAAGGACCTTCAGGAGTTTTTGGATACAGCACCCAATGGGGTTGTTTATTTTTCTCTGGGATCAAATTTAAAATCTGCAGACTTACCCATTGATAAACGTGACGCCTTGCTGAGAGTTCTTGGGAGTCTTCCTGTTAGAGTTATGTGGAAATGGGAGGATGATACAATGCCAAATCAACCAAAGAATGTTCTGGTGCGGAAATGGTTCCCACAGGATGACATCCTGGCACATCCAAATGTGAGAATTTTCATCACTCACGGCGGGCTTCTTAGCATAATGGAGTCAATTTATCATGGAGTTCCTGTGCTTGGCATTCCATTTTTTGCTGATCAGCACATGAATATTGGAAGGGCTCAGAAAGCAGGATATGGTCTCACGGTTGAATTCAAGAACCTAACTGAAGAATCAATGTCCTGGGCAGTAAATGAAATGCTCACGAATCCAAAGTATTCCAAACAAGCCAAAGCTGTATCTGCTCGATTCCGAGATCAGCCAGAAGATCCAATGAGTCGTGCTATCTATTGGATAGAGTACGTTGCACGCCATCAAGGGGCTAAGCATTTAATTTCAGGAGGACAGGAGCTTAATTTTATTCAGTATCACAATTTGGATGTCTTTGGGTTCTTGCTTTTAATCCCTGTTTTAGTTATTTTGGGAATAAGATGGCTACTCAGGAAAATCTTCTGCAAAGGAAGTAGCAAGAAAACATTGTCCCAGAAAAAAAAATTTAATTAAAAATGTTGAAATGTGTAAATATTGAAATAAAATGTTTTTCCTGATGAAATTTCAATGATATAATTGTCTGAATTTCGCATGGTCAGTATCATAAAGATCGTATATTTCATCATCACCTGGGGACTTTGCTTGTAATAATATATAGGTGAGCGATTAAGCGTGATATGCAGATATTGTGATAAAAAGCCAGACAAAAAGATTTCGACGCACCATAAATGTGTTCAGTCTCATTCGGTTATTTGAACAATCAATCTCGCGTGCCAGTATCACGGGAAGCTTTTCAATCGCCGATATGAAGAGATCGTATTATTTCCTCTTTGTTATTCTCGTCCTGGGAATTGGTGTTAATAATGTGGGTGCATATAAAATTCTTATGGTTTTCCCAAGTTTTAGTGCATCTCACTTAATTGTTGCTTCTGGATTGCTCAAAGGATTAGCAGAACTTGGTCATGAAGTAAGTCTCACCGAATACCCACCTGTGTCTACCTATGAAATTGAATGTTTTGTGAAATTGTTGATTTATATACATGATTATGCTCTCGTCTTATCAGGTGACCATGGTGAGTTCGTTTCCTCAACAGAAACCGTTAAAGAATTATCGCGATGTGGTTCTCCCACTCAATACTAGTGATAAAGGTATGTGCTGATACATGCTTACTCAGAAAAAAAGCTTGATTACTTATGTTGATTGAATGAGAATCTATTTTTTCATTGAAAATTCACAAACTCATTTTTTTTTTTGCTTATTTCACCTACAGATGAACTCATGTCGGAAATGATGAAAAATGCTGGAAATCAATGGAGTATGCTCTTCCAAATTCCAATAATGTTAAAAATGCCATACGAGATAGCCAATGAAACTATGGCTAGTCCCGAATTTAGGAAAATCATGGAAACCGAAAGCTTTGATCTGGTGATATTGGGCTTCTTTGCAAATCAATTCCTTGCTGGATTAGGATATCATTTCAAATGTCCTGTTGCTGTAATGAGCCAAGTTCAGCAAACGTATTTGACGTCAGAGCTGGTAGGAAATCCATTGAGTATTGCATCAACATCTCACTTTACTTTGGGCTATTCGGGTCAAATGACATTCTCACAGCGAGTAAAGAACTTCATAGCCTCAACAATAGAAATTTTCATAACAAATATATTCCGCTACATGGAAAGGAAGTACTACGAATCCAATTTTCCACCAGACAAATTTCCCACCTATGATGAAGCTATGCGTAATATATCATTGGTGCTTGTTAATCATCATTTTAGTCAAGGTGGTGTAAGGCCCTATGTTCCAGCTATGGTGGAAATTGGAGGTATTCATATTGATGACAAAGTTGACCCACTACCAAAGGATATTCAAGAATTTCTGGATTCTGCAACCGATGGAGCGATCTTCTTTAGTTTCGGATCAAATGTTAAGAGCTCCATGCTTCCGCAAGATAAACTCAATGCTATTCTCAAGTGTTTCGGACAGCTCAAGGAGAAGGTTCTTTTTAAATGGGAAACGGACACTCTTCCTAATAAACCTGATAACATGATGATTGGAAAATGGATGCCACAGCGAGATATCTTGGCTCACAAGTAAAAGTCTTAAAAAAAATATTTTTTGAAAAGAAATATTAATTTTTTTTTAAATTTTTCAACAGGAACATTAGGCTCTTTGTGAGCCATGGAGGAATGGGGAGTATCGCTGAAGCAAAATACCGCGGAGTACCCTTAATTGGTGTTCCCTTCTTCGGGGATCAAATGGGAAATGTAGCTGCTATATCTCAGGAAGGATGGGCTTACCAATTAAATTTCGATGACCTCACAGAAGAGTCCTTCTCAGCAGCTTTGAAGGAAGTTTTAACAAATTCCAAGTAAGTTTTTAATTCAATACTATTTAGCTCCAGGACTTAATGAATTTTCTTTTAAAATTTAAGGTATTTTGACAAAGCGCAATATATGGCAAAGTTGTATAAAGATCGTCCACAGACAGCCCTCCAGACGGCAAACTTTTGGATTGAATACGTAATTCGTCACAAAGGAGCACCGCATATGCAATCAAATGCAGTTAATTTGAATTTCTGGCAAAATAACCTGCTGGATGTGATTGCCTTCTTCATTGTTGTTATCCTTATCATTTGTAAAATATCTTGGGTTATCATGAAACTCCTTTGGAGGATAGTTATGAGAAAAGTTACTGGTCAAAAGGGTATGAAGGGTAAAAAGCAGAAAAAAATGTAAAAGAGAATTTATAGAAAACTCGTAGTGAAATTATTTTTTTAATAGAGGTTCTTGACACTTTTCCAACTAAATATTTTAGGAAACTAAAAAAAACAACATAACTTTCGCAAATTAAATTTACAATCCATAATGTTATTTAATGCTTGCAATAAAAGTATGTGAGAAAAAAAAAGTAATAAAATTAGGAGTTTTTTCCTTCAATAAAATGTCTATCTTTAAACATGAATTTAAAGTCCGTGAAAAAAATTAGGTGGGTCATAAGAGCACATAAGATAAATTAGAAGAAATTTTGAATTTGAGTTTTTGGCATGCCTTTTAGCTGTGTTTAATTGCTGTAAACTTTCTTGTTCTTAAGATTACTGGATATTACAATGACATTTATTTGGCGAATGTTTAAAGAGAAACATTAAAAAAAAAAGTTGAAATAAATTAATTTTCATGATGAACGATAATCTTCTAAACCTTATGTTGATAAACATAATAAGATTATGGGGATTTTCTGATATTATTAAATCAGTACTTTTTATTGCTATTGCTACCTGGAAAATAAATATCGTTTCATAAAAACCATATCCAATCCATGCTTTATAAACAGATAAAGGGAAAGCAATACACAATTTTGTGTACAAATACAAGTGATAACTGTAGGCATCCCTCACTTCAACATTGGCAATTAAAAGAATTGTATATAGTGTCAATATTGGCAACCTCATGATGAATAATCATGTATGTATGTATATAGTTAGAATCAGTCTGATTAATTTTACAAATCATTCATAAAAAAATTATCCTAACACTAAATTCTAATATTTTTTTTTTGTTTTTGAGAAAATATTAAATTATCAAAACAAATGTTATCTCGATATTCTCAGAGCTTCATATATATTATGTACATACATACCTACTAAATATTTGCATGTATTTAAATAACTTTGTATTTGTGCGACGGAATTCAGCAAAAACTTTGTTTGATTCATAATGCCCCAGACAAGAAATGATGAAAATGAACGGACAAGATCTTAACACAAAGCCCACGGATCTCCATCACATTTTAGAAGTTACCAATCACTGATATTGGTGGAAGTTTCATAACAAAACCCGCGAGTTTCATGCTGTTCTTTTCGCTAATTCATCGCTATAAACGACCTTATCTCAAACCATAAAATATCTATGACTGATAAGTGTCTGGTGAACATTATTTTTATTGACCAGTACCCGGAGTATTTCATTAGTATTTCCTAGACAGTCGTTGTGAGCATACCTATCAACATAGTCTGACATTAGTGATCATCAGTGGTTACATGAATTTTGCGTAATTCAACTCAAGGCCGAATGTTCCGAATTATTGTTTTGTGTACTTTTGTGGCGCTTTTGGCTGCGCAGTGCCATGGGGCCAAAATTTTGCTCGCATTTCCAACACCCAGTCAATCACACATGATCGTCGCATCGTCTCTTATGAAGGGACTTGCGGCCAGAGGTCATAGCGTAAGTAACTAGTAAAAAAAATATCAAATTAAACTAGATTTTTCCAGAAGTTTTTTTGTTGAATTTTTCGTGAGGTCTGGCCTTCAAAATTGGCTAGAATAATCGATTCTAAAAATCAAAATTCTTAAAAATTATTCGAATATTAAGCTTTTATTTTAATAAAACAAGAAACAATTTATTCCATTTTATGCACTCAAAATCAACAAAGTAACTTTGCGTCGTATACAAATCCAATGGGAAAATATTGGTTAAATGAAAAACAACTTTTTATGCTTATTTTTTACATATTCTCTAATGCTCTAGGTGACGGTGATGAGTGCTTTTCCCCAGAGCAAACCAATCGAAAATTATCGTGATATTAAGATACAGGTAGACGAGGGAATTAAAGGTAAGGAATTAAATAAGTTTTTTTTTAAACTTAATAATTAATTAATAACGACGATATCATTAAAGTTGATAATTCTCTTACCTTCATAGATAAAAAAATCTTCTTTCCTAGTTCGTTAAACTTTCATATATTCAAGGCAAAGAATTAGATAAGAGATTTATTTATATTTCATCATACCGTTTTTCTTTATTTAAAATTTTTTCTTTCTAAATATTTGAAATTTTTCTTATAGATATGATATCAAAATTTGCAAAAGATGGTGGCTCGCAACTAGGATTTTTTGCACATTTCAATGAGATCATCAATCTGTCTTTAAGATCGGCAAACAGTAGTTTCAACGAGGAGGCATGGCAGAAGGTGATGCGAGAGGAATCTTTCGATCTTGTTGTTGTCGGAATGTTCTTCAATAACTTTGTCTTTGGCCTGGGTGATCACTTCAAATGTCCCGTCATTGGGATCTTTTCTGGTGGTGTCACAGATATAATAAATGAAATGAGTGGAAATCCTATGGCAGTTGATTCTGTGCCACATCTCTTTCTTGGGAAAGTTGATGAGATGACTTTTATGAATCGTGTCAAAACGTTCATCTTCAGTGGTCTTGAGAAACTTATGTGGACATATGTGAACTACAGAGAAAAGGAATACTACGAGTAAGGACATTTGCATGATTATGTTGTGTTGGAATTAATTGAGTGATTTTTATTTTCAGCTACAACTTCCCAAGTCCCAAATACAAAACTTATGATGAAATGAAGAAGAATATTAGTCTCTTTTTTGTGAATGATCACTTCAGTGTAAGCTCACCTCGACCTCTGGTGCCTTCTGTTGTTCAAGTTGGAGGTATTCAAATTAAAAGCAAGCCAGATCCACTACCACAGGTAAATAAAGTATTTAAAAAAATAACGATTAAATAATTTGAGTGATTTCTAAGCCCAAAAAGTATTTTTAGAACGTTATCTTTCTGGTATAACAACTGATTATGAAGCACCAAATAATGTACCATGAAATCTATGTTATTTTTTCAGAAAATGCAAGAATTCATTGATGGAGCAGAGCATGGTGTTGTATTCTTCAGTCTTGGATCAAATGTTAAGAGTAGTTTGCTTGCACCTGAGAAGCTCGATGCAATTCTCAAGACTTTTGCAAAATGAAAGCAGAGAGTTTTGTTCAAATGGGAAGCTGATAGTCTTCCTAATCAACCAAAGAATGTTATGACGCAAAAATGGATGCCACAAGATGATATTCTTGGTAATTATATATAACAACACTACAAGAAAAACAAAATACCTACAAAAGAAAATTTATTTCAGCCAATGAAAAGGTACGCGTGTTTGTCTCCCATGGTGGACTTGGTGGAATAAACGAGGCTAAATATCATGGAGTCCCAATCGTGGGAATACCCTTTTTTGCCGACCAAATGACCAATCTTGCCACAGCACAGAACGAAGGTTGGGCCAAAATTGTTGAACTCAAGGATCTTACAGAGGAAACATTTACACAGGCAATATTGGAAATTGTGAATAACCAAAAGTACAGGGATGTTGTTCAGGAAATTTCATCCCTCTTTCGGGATCGTCCAGCAGCAGCATTGGATACTGCTGTATATTGGGCAGAGTACGTAATTCGACACAAGGGAGCACCACATTTACAAAGTCATGCTGCCAAACTCAATTTTCTGCAGCGAACATCAATCGATGTGATAGCCTTTATTGCCATAGTTTTACTCGTTGTTTTCAAAGTAATTGCCTTATCTCTTTGTTTCTGCTGGAGGAAAATTACAAAATCCGGAGGTTCTCCACCGAAGAGAAGTAGGAAAAATCCAAAATCAAAAGGCGATTGATTTTCATCATTCCCCCATGCGATGAATGAATGATTCGTATTCTCCCTCTATATGCATAGAGAAATTCAATCCTTTTTTCTGTGAACGTGAAGTAAATAAGAAATCAAACAGATTAGTTTCATTTTATTTCCCATACGGTCCCTCAAACTACCCCAAAGCTCTCACACATTCTTCCGTCAGGTCATCTTCTTCTCTGGATTTTCTGAGTTTTTCCTCATGTTCGTATACGTAATCGAATTAGGTTGATGTGTAATGCTATGAATTTATTTCATCACACGAAAGGAATTGAGGGTTTTGAAAGAAGAAAAGGGTGCAAGAATAAATTCCCAGCCAATAGAAAAAATTGATTTCTTGTATTTTGATATTTTGTAACCCTTTGTAGAGATATGAGAGTTTATTTAGTAAAATAAAATTTGTTAAAGAAGTTTATATTCTTTTTTTTTGTGGAAAAAATCCTATAAGAAAATTTATAAATAAAAATGTACTGGTAAGCTGACCAAGCTTACGGGAGCTGTGTTTCTTTCAGTGTACCAATTTTGTGAGAGCAAACTAGAACGCGAATTAATTTAAATACGCGCAAAGTCGGGAAAAGTTGAAAAGTCATACCCTAAGAAATGTTTGGAAGGCCATATCTCGAGAACGGATCCATAGATTTTCATAAATTTTTTTTTGTTTGAAAGGTCTTGAAGTCAGCTATAACATATCGAAAAATGAAAAAAATTTATGTCGCCATTTTCGAAAAATTTGAGTTCGAAATTTTCGAAAACTTTGTTTTTGACTTTAGCGCCTCTTGCGGTCATTTTTCGAAATTGCAATGTTCTAGACATTTGTAGGGCTTCACGAAACCTTTCATTTGCGCTTGAGTTGATCAAGATCGGACTTGTAGAACCCGAGATATGACATGCCAACTTTGGAAGGCTATATCTCGAGAACGGATCCATAGATTTTCTTCATTTTTGGCATGAAGCTAGATAATATGGTCAGCTATAACATATCAAAAAATGAAGCAAATCGATAATGGCGTTTTCGAGATATTCATCGAAAACTCATCGAAAATTTTGTTTTTGATTTTTGGCCCCCTAGCGGTCACTTTTGAAACTTCGGATGTTCTAGAGAGTTGTAGGGTTTGTTGAGATCTTTCATTTGACCCCGGGTTGATCAAAATCGGTCAAGTCGTTTTCGAGTTATGGTCGATTTTCGATGAAAAATTGTGGCGGCCATATTGACTAAACGGCTTGACCGATTTTCGAAAATGAGGTATCGTTGGAAAGGTTTTGATGGCCCCTACAACATATCTAAATTTCAGCCCTCTAGCTATAATAGCGGCTGAGATATAGCGAAAACAAAATTTTGAGGTTATTCAAAATGGCGGACGGGGGGGTGGGGGGTAAAATTTGACATCATAATCGGATGTCTTCCAGTCGATATTTAAACTTTGCCGTTTACCGCAAGTCTCTATCTATTACCGTTCTCTCGCAATTCAGTCGTAAACCACGGCCGGCCGGCCGGCCGGCCGGAAAAAAAAATTTTTGGCGCATACGTTTTTTGGAATGTGGGGACCCTAATTCGTGCTCATCCCAAGTTTGAGCCCGATCTGACGACTTTCGATTTTGCTCGGTACACAAAAGCTGTGTCTGAAAGAAACACAGCTAAAATGAGAAACTTCTCATTTTCCACTGAAATCAGCTGGGAAAAGATTCTAGATTTCCCCAAAAATGCAAACAATTTTGTGCATTAATTGGAAAAATCCTTCCCGATTTTTCTGAGCTGATCCTATTGTAGAAAATGGAAATTTAGTTTGACGATTATATTTATTTTTTGAGCCTCTACATGATTACACGTATTATATTCCAATTTTCTTGAATGTGGGGTTTTCCCATACATAAATGAATAACCTCCTTTTCAAACACACCTTTTGTCCTTTCGAAAATCGCCAGAAAACTCACCATTAATTTAAATAAATTAAAAATGCAAGAATTAGTTTAAAATACTTACTTAATTGATTTTAATAAAGTGGTATAAAGTCACGTGCTGATTTTAATTTAAATATAACATAAACGACATAAGAACATAATTACCTGAATCATCGTGAGAGTTTACAATTATTAAGTGCATGAGTTAAATTACAAAAAATTGCACCCTTGAACTGAATTTTCTATTTCAAAGGGGGTATACCCCGTGAAAATTCCTTGAATCGCTGCATTCTTCGTCCAATTCATGGGGAATTTGGGGCATGTCCTGACCGTCTCAATGTTTTCGACGCTAAAGAAAAAAGGATATGTAGTAAGTGGCTGAACCTTGGGTTTGGCAGTGTAGAAACCAACCCCATGCTTTCTCCGGGAAATCGATAACCCTCTGTTTTCTCTCGCTCTTATGTCGTCAGCCCCCAAAATGAGAGCGCACGCTCAGATTGAATCCCTCACACAGAGACTCTAAAATACGCGACCACACAATGGCAAAGAGTACCATCGTCAATTGCTTCTGGCTCTCAGTTTATCCAGTTGCAAGTGAACGCGTATTTTGGCTACACGCACTCGGTTCGTAGCTAGCTGGCCAGTTGTTGCACTTTGGCACAGATTCTCTGGTCGCCAGTTCCAGACACTTTCTGGGTGGTTGTATTAAGGTGTGGGGCCGTTTTTCATGTACTCGCCCCAGATTTTGTGAACCATTTCTTGTGTTTGCCAAGAATTGTGTGACTTATTTGCAAAAGTGGGCCATTCATACGAAAACTTTGAATCACTCTCTTTAGACTCACTTTTCCCCTGTATGTGGGGAGTTCTGTGATTTTCCCTTTATGTGCTTGTGTGCCAAATGTGAGATCAAAGTGCACAAGATAAATGCAATATAGTGTAGGTCTTCCATTGAAAGTAGTTTTTGTGAAAATTTGTTGCGAAAAGGCAGAGAAAAGTGATAAAAGAAATAACCCGTTGTGGGAGTGAAGGAAAAGTGACGGAAAAAGGACCAATCGGATTCAATTTTCTTCAAACATTCGATTAAGGTGAAAATTCCATTGAATTGGCTTCCTCTCATTCCCCCCTTTTTTTGCTCCTTGATTCGCCTTTCTCAATGACGAGATGTTTTTTTTTTTCGCCATCCTCCCACACATGAGAAAAACCTCGCCGAAGAACGCAATTTTGGGTGTGAAGGTCGCAAAAATGCTCGAGGAATTTCCTTGTCAATCCACACCCACAAATTTTCCCAAAAGAGAGAAAGTTGTTTTCCCATCATCCTCCCCTTTTTCCTCTTGATTAGGGGGGAAAGGGCTCTTCTATATACACGGGAAACACTCAACTTTTCCATTTTCGCAAAAAAAAAAAATGATTAGAAATGTGGCAATTAGCTGAGAGAGGCATCGTAAAAATTGTGTGGCTTAGCGGAAGGAAATGACTTATCTATTCTTTTCTTTCTTTCTTTCTCCCACTATCTCTACGCGAAGACTTGAAGTGAATAATCCAGCGAATGTGTTTGGAATGCCATTACTTTTGTGTGCTTCGCCAAAAGAGCAATGCGATGGAAATGGGTACAAAGTGACCCATCAAACAATGAATTTTCACACAAAAGACTCATACCGAATTGCCTTTAATTCAATATACCACCTCTTCCAGCCAACATTCGCTACACTAAATCGAGAGAGAAAAACTATTCAATGGAAAAAAAAATATTTCATTACAAAAGATGACTGAATTGTCCTCGTATTGCGTTTGAGATTTGAAACTCATTCATTGTGCAATTTTTAGTCATCGCGCCGCGAAATGGGGTTCATGAACTTTCCATGTATTCAATTTTCTTAAATCTCATTAACGAGAATGTTTCACTATAGAGAAGGTTTCTGAATATTCTATAAGTGATATTTAAGTTATTAAGAACATTAGTATGATTTTAAAACTTTTGGAAAACTTAAGAAAATTATTATTTTCTCACCATTATCTGGATTCTTGCAGCAGCAATAAAATAAATATTAAATTTTCTTTTTTAACGGATTTTTCAACTTTATATCAAAAGGATTTTCTGAAAAATTAAATTATTTTCTTCTTACTAAACTTTTATTTTTACCTGTAATTTTTTCTGCACAATAAATTGCATATTTTGCACATAAATTGCAGGATAGGTATGCTAGATATCAATTCCCCTTTCGATCTACCTATTGAAAAAACAATTCATAATTGCAACGTATGATTCTGCGTATTGGAAAAAGTTTTTTCTTGTCTCACAGTGAGTTTGCGGATGATAAAAAAAATCTCGTAATTCAATCATCAGTCCAACTAATGGGAACTTCTAGAGCAATTTGGAGGCACTCTTCGTCAATTTCCTCTTCATCAATTTACATCAAAAGAGTTGTGTTTATGTGTGGAGAAATTTTATGACATTAAGCAAGCAAGATCTCATACAAAGGTCGCAGTGGAACAACATTTTATGATACAAAAAAGGTGTCCCCTTTAAAAAAAAACAAGAGTTGGGTAAGATGTGTTACCATTTTAGCTGACCAAACAAGTGCAAAAGGTTTTTTTTGCACAGAAATCCGTTCAATGTGGTACATCATTTGAAATTCTAGATAGAGTGAGTTATATGGTGGTGAGAGTTGAAAGAGTTTTGCATAAAATCGAAGGGTATATACGGAGATAGAGCATTGCTCACATATCAGCCCCCTTGTTTTACTTACAATTCCATATAATAGCATTTCCTCGTGATATCTAGCAATCGAATGCAGCACCTCTCACACCCTAAAACTAACTCCGAATCTCACCCCGGACGGTGTCTGTCGTGGAAATTGGTAAGGGAGATTTCCCTTCTGACGTGGATGAGTCATCGTACCCAAACCATTCCGTTCGTCGCATAGGAAATTTTACCTTTGAAAGCGCACAACATTTCCCCCTCGGACGAATCAATAAATAGTTTGGAAAACACGATGCGTTTTGCAATATCCTACCCTAGCAGTTTTCCCTTCGTGCTCAGGAATTTTCTATTCACATTTCCCGCCAAATTATATATAGCGGGAGAGTATTTAATGCAATTTTTCATATTAATAAAATTAATAAAAAGCAACGTTCTGTATAATATTCGTTGAAACTTCATTTTCTATTTTTTGTAGTTAAACTTTTTTCATTCCACTGCTAATGGATTTAAAATTTTGTTCGAAATTATTTTTTCTCTACGTTTTAATATATAATTAAATAACGTTTAATATTATTTGGAACATTGTTTTTTGTTAATTTAAAAAAAAATGTTTCAAAAGTTATATTTTTCTTTTAATCAATTTATAATGTTAAAGAGATCATAAATTTAAATAAAATCAATTGAAATAAGCAAATATTGGCATAAAATATATAGGCAATACTATATACCTCCGTATATGGTGTTTGGTGACATTTATGTTTAGCTACATCGGAAACATAATATCTATGAGCATCATTCCTCCACGCAGTCAGGTAAAAAAAGCTTCCCTAAAATGTTCTCGCGATAAAAAATCATTTGATTGAAACAGGTGGAACTGTGTAAGATTTTAGGGCAAATTCAATTTTGCGGGGGTGTAAAATGTGATAGATCCCCTCCGTCTCTTCGCATGTAATTGAATTCTGATGTGTTTTTCATGGTGACTTTCAAGTACGTCCAATACGAATGGAATTGATTTTTATTGAAGATGAGTACAAAAGTTTATTTATTTTTTTATATTATGTGTCATTACACTTTTTCTTTTATACTAAAATTGAAGATAAAAATTACAAAAAAAAAACTTTTAAAAGAAAACGTTCTAATAACGGAAAAATCTAGTTTCAAATACGAATAAACGCCCTATATTTGTAGTACGAAGTATTAAGTTATTTATAAAATTTTCAAAGTAATTGCACCAACTCAAGTTTTCCAGAGTTGTTTAAACTTTTCTTCAATAAATTGCATCCCTCTTAAAATTGTTTCCACGTTCTACCACAGAGAGCGAGGAAAGAGATGCCCTATCCTGCTTCAAATTGAATTTTCCTTCTCAAATTAATTTTCGCCAAATTTCACTTTATTAAGTGGAAATTATTTTAATTGAAATTGAATATTGCTTTGTTTGTTGAAATTACACGAAAATATGTTGATTCTGTTGATAGAAAATCAATGATATTGCGAGGGAATTATAAAGTACGCAGTTTGTAAATTAAAATGAAACAATCCCCCCCAGGCATAGGTCAAGAGCATTAACAGTAAAGTGACTACAGAAAATTTTTCCATGGAAGGAAAATGAGTAATGGTGGAGAAAATACATATTTCGTGTATAATAATTTGTATACACAGACTCCAAGTAGACGGATTGGGGTGAGCTTCGGTACACCCACCCCTTCTATTGGCCCTTTCAAGTATATGGGTGTTCCAGTGAATGACTTCTTCACACTCATAATCATTATTATCCTCGTTATGCTGTGTATCACATGTAGAACAGGAGGCGAAATCGAGCACTTGAAGCACCCTGAAAAGCGACACCACATTTGCCCATCAAGAGGGTTCACAGACCCAAGTCTCGCTGGTTTTTCGTGAAGGGTAACGCCGCTCTGGGGGAAGGGGTGAATATTGTTAAAAACCAATTTTACGACAGGAATGAATTTTCCAATGGTCTCCTATTTTGTGGCTTAAATAGATATATGGGAAAACATCGTGAGCATTCCGAGGGGAGGAATAACAAACGGATTTTCCTTCCACTGTCACGCAATGCAAAACAATTGAAAATTTTGTGTAAAAGTTATTTGCCATCTCTTCTTTTCTATGACATTGTGTCACTTTAATTGTTACAAGTTAATTTAGTAGTACTTAAAAAAAAAACAATTTTGTTTAAGTATTTTCAGTAGTTTCCTTTTAATTGAATCTAGAAGAAGCTATAATGTTTCAAATTGAAGGTTCTGTCTAATGGAGACTCAAAAAATATTTAATCTACACTCAAATGCCTTATAGAAACTCAAAAAAAAAACTCATTTGCACGATACTTTTGACTAAATTGCACTCAATTTATACCTGACGTGACTTTTACATGGAAATTTTGTCTACTAAAGAATTTTGATAATTTTTTGGACCCCTCTGAACTTCTTTTATCAGGTCAAAAACATTCCTTAGTTTCAAATGGTTAGAACATGGATGGTTCCCCTTGGATTTTCCAGGGATAGTTGTGAGAACGTGGTGTAGAATTATATAGCCCGAATTAATGATTGAGTAGAAATAGCTGGGATTCGTTGATACGAATATTAAATTTATTATTATTAAAATATCATAAATCAATGAATGATAAATGGACAGTGTGCAATGATAAATTGTGACTACAAATATGATGGAAGAGTAGCTTCTTTAACATAAAAATAATATTTATAAGAAAATAATATTTCACAGGTGCATAAGGTAAATAAACTGGCGTCCATCGTCTTCACATCTTAAGAAGGAAAAATGATTTGAAATCAATACACCGCAGTTACCAATAAGAGAAATTCGATGCAAATAAATGGGAATTCTTGTTCAACGATGGCCGCTTCAGAACCACCCGAACCGCCCCCTCGTAATCCCGACAAAATTAATGCATCCCTCAAGCAAATCTCCAGCGAAGCAGTAAGTATTACATAATTGTATATTTTTTTAATCGAGTAAAAGAGGATGAGGCATAAATTGAATAAAAAATATTCTAAAGGCTTAAAAAAACGAGCCATGATTTAAATAAAAATTATAAGTAGATATTAATGACCAATTTAAAGTTTAAATTCAATGAAAAAAAATGTAAAGCTCCTTTTTTTTCAAGGGATTAAAGAGGTTACAATAGAATGTGTTAAAAGTTTTGCACGAATTTGGAAACATGCCAGAATTGATGAGAATTACCGCAACTCTATCTGAGTTCACCGGAAATGTTTGCACTTCCGCACAATGATTTTAAATGCTGATGGCAAAAATCATCCAAAATTGCAATTTCTTGGTTTCAATCGGAAGAAAATTACATTAAATTGTTCTTCTACGTTAATTTATCACCTGAGCACATCTCGTAAAATTACCATTAAATCGGATATGTTTTCTGTACACATTTGTATTGTTAACATAAAGCTTTTAACGTGAAAGTTTAATGGAATAAAATGGATGTTTTTGTAGCTGTGCGCAAATTTTGGGGAAAATCATTTGCGATTTGCCTCTAAGGACTATGTAAACCGAATGTAAACGATGCTAGAATATGCTAATTAATGTATAATTTTGATAACATTGACAACATTAAGCTCTTTCTTTCTGTTACAAGAATAAAGAACGAAAATAACATCAAAGGCATAATAAAATGCTTTTGTTAATTAATAATTCTTGGTAAATACATACCTACAATGGATATGTATGTACGTATTGTAAATAGGTCTCTATTATTTAACTGAATGTACCTATTAAATACCTGAAAATATTACATAATTTTCCTGCAGTATTGATTAATCTAAAATAAGAATTTTTTTAGCCGTGATTTTTTCTATTTATCTTCCATTTGCATTAGGTAACCCGAAATATATTATTCATCAGTTCATTCACCTAACCCGTGAACAATGTGAGAGAATTTTGTTAAACAGTCTGGAATTGAGACAATATTGAAATGCGAAATGCCTGTTCCTCCGGAAATTTATATATAATACGCCATAACTTTGGAATGAAACTTTCTCAATTTCTGTGACATATTTCAGAAGGCGCCAAAGTCCGTGGATGTAACGAACAATACGAGTCTGAAGCCATCTCTGAAGACGAACAATGCAACATCCGTGTCTAGTCCATCTCCACCAGATGCTACGCCGAAAGGCATCGAGGACCAGGATGTGAGAAGTTCTGAGAATGGTGATGATGCGGCGGCTGAAGAAGCCAACAACAGCTATGGCGAGACTGATACACTCAATGGGAGGGATGACAATACGATGGATTCATTTAAGACAACTATAGATAAGCCTGATTTGGATAGTTTTGATGACTTGGGTGAGTTTATACTTAACTTTATCTCTATACATTCTCAAATTCATCAATAAGGAAGTTTATTAAGTGAAAATTATATTTGATTTTAAACATAGATTCACCTCAATCCTCAAAGCTTAAGGTAGAGAATCAACGGCTTTCTGCTGAGATTAGTCGGCTGAAGAAGTTGCTGGAGATCTCACCAGATGGTGCAATTGGTGGAATTGATTTATCAGACAATAATAGTTTCGACGCCCACTCCACAGACGGTGGATCCAGTGGGCGCATGGAGCGTCTCGAGGTGGAATTGCGGATGGCAAAGGAGCAAATTGCACGTACGATCTCTCCTATGGCACTGAGCCAAAAAAAAATCATAATCTATGCATAGGCTTATTACCATAAATTTGGTTACAGATTTGCGAGCAGAGAGAAAAAAATTGCGAACGGATAAAACAGACTTGCTGAGGCATGTGAAGCAGCTGTGTTCATCGCTACATGATAAGGAACAAGAGCTGAGAGACTTTATTCGAAACTATGAACAAGTACGACATTGAGATAATTATATTTCCTTTAAAAATATGTACATATGTTAATTCATTCATTAATTTCCCGCAGAGGCTTCGAGATAATGAATCCACAGCATTGAAGATGACGAGTGAACGTGAACGCGAACGATGGTCTCTTATGAAGCATGCACGTGATGAAGCTGAGAGATCCCTTGTGCTGGCGGCACAACTCAATGCTCGTGATCTACAGCTGCAGCGAACACAGGAACAGCTACAGGAAGCTAGACGACAACTTTCCGGTTGTATGTCGGATCAAGAAAGCTTAATATCAATGCCACCCCCACTGACACCACCTGCTAGTGGGATTCTACCTCATCTTGGTGGGGCATTTCCAGGAAGCACAATGGGTGGAGAATCAACATTAAGAGGTGGGTTGATAAAAAATTTTCCATGCATACATAATTTTACTCATTAAACAAACATAAAAGGTGGTGTTCTGAAGAATAAAAAGTAAAATTATTTGTGCCAGATTCCGATTTTCCTCTCCTGCTTTTTCCTTCTCAACCTTTAAAATTTTAGTATCTTTAAAGAAATTACAAACTGATTGAATTTCCTAAATAATTTTAATATTGAATTTAAAAAAAAAGTTTAAATATTAAAATTTTTCTAGACTGTTCATGAGGTCCTTTAACCACAGTTTGAGGCTCTCCTTCATGTTGCTATTAATATTATTTACCACTTTTGTGGTTATAAATCAATTCTAAACCACAAAATTCAGATAACCAATAAATTACATTTATAATTAATTGAATAAACATTGATATAGGTGAGGTAAGCCATGATAGAGAGATTTAGTCTTTTTTAAGTTAAATATCTGCAAATATAAATTAATGTTCAATATTGGAGAATGATTTAAAAAAAAGTAGATAGTATGTAAATTCCTGCATAAATAAACTCAATAAAATTAAAGTTTTTTTTAGAATTGTTGAGTAAATGGAAGCTACAGGATAATTTATAATTGCAAATAAAAAAAAGTATTTAAATTAAAATCCAAAATAAGTTAAATGTATATTTAATTAAACTTGTGTAACAAGGGTTTCTTTTTGTGGTTTGACCATCAATAATTCATTCGGAAAATTAATATAAATGGGTCTTTTTAATGAATTTCGGCTGAGCGATTTGTTAATTAATTTCTCATCCACGCTACATTTTTCCTGCGACTTGTTGGGGGTGGTTTTTTTGTAGCTCCCCCAATTCGAACCATGTTGCTTTCTCTTGGGGCTAATTTTGAATAATTAAACCATATTTTGGTTTATCATTTTAGCTGAAATAGCTGCAATTTGGGTGGCTGTTTCTCTGCCGCAAGGCGGACAACAGCAACTGCTTTACCTCCCATTTCACCACATGTTCAGCGACTATATTGTGCGAATTTTACATAGGAAAAAAATACACTGCAGAGTCGCATAATTTCCCCTATAATACACCCTTATATTGCTGGTATTTTCCACTATAGTAGGAAATCCCTTAGGATGGGCGGGGGGAGGGAATTCGAGTAATATTTTTGCTATTTTGTTACCCACAAAATGGAAATTGGTGTGCATTAAGTTGAGAATTTTTCCAAGAGTCTGAAAATATATGGGAACATGTTTGCCTTTTTTTGGGGAAATGTACACACACAAAAAAAAGTTTAGTTGCTGGAATTTCGCACAAAAGTGGAGGAAAAAAAAGATGAAATGTGTGCGGAAGTTTTGTGAAAGACTTTTCCTTGTGCAGATTTGTAAAATGTGAAACATTCAACTTGAGTACAAAAGTTTGTACAAAGTGAACATTTCACTGAGAACACTATGGGGAAGTTACTTTTGTATGAATGGGGATGAAGAGTCACTTGGTGTGCGAGGGAGTCTTCTTGGAAAATTGGGGAGCAAATAGTAAAATTGTTGATGGGAGAGAATAAATGATATCCTCTCTCTACTATACCTGCAAGGTATGCAAGGGATTCACTTCATTCACTGTTTTTGTGTATTTGCCAAAAAGCAGGGAACAGCGATAAGGATAGTGCTGCAGGCGATCTAAACTTGAGCGATGGTCCATGCGAGAATGGGATATGCCTCACAATGGATCCAGATAACATATCACTCGTTTCTAGTCAACACAATATGTATCAATGTGAGTACATTCAAATTATCTTGCAATTTCCATGAATGAGATAATTTCATTCAATAACTGCTTATAGTTTATTTGTACCGGCTTCTTTTAACTGTTCTGAATATTCAAAAATAAAATTTAAAATTCTTAAAATGTTAGTTGAAGACCAATTTTATTTTTTTAGACGGTACCCCTGTAAAGGAACGTAGCCCTACACTTTCACCCCTAAATTCGAGTACATTCTCACGTTCGGTAGACAACGCAGACACTAGCTTGGGTAGCAGGTCAGTGGAACAGCTAGGAGCGTCTCTCGATGGGGATGGAAGCTCTTTCCTCGGCCGGCGGTTAACTGGAAAGGGAACAGGGACATTGGGTCGTTCTGGCCGAGGAAGCACTTGGGGGAGCATTTCGAAGGTCTTTGCACGATCCCGCCAACGAGCACGCAATGCATCCCAGGAATCTGAAAGTACCACAGTATCCGAATGTGGTTGGAGCCCCCTTACTGAGGAGGGTTATGCTGAAAAATTGCGTCTACTGCGGGAAGCTTCAGCAGCTCCAATGGAGCGTTGGAGAGCATCTCAGGTGTTGGCATGGCTAGAAGTTGCCCTGGGAATGCCACAGTACAGCGTTAGATGTTCAGAGAATGTGAAAAGTGGCAAAGTACTCTTGGAACTGTCGGATGCAGAGCTCGAAGCTGGTTTGGGACTAAGTCATCCAATGCATAGGAAAAAACTTCGGCTGGCTATTGAGGAACAACGTAGACCAGACCTTGTGCGGTATCCAACCATTGGACAACTAGGACATACGTAAGTTACAATTTAAAAAAAAAAATAAATTAAGCTCCGTAGAAAACTTTTAATTTGTGATTAAATCCCATTTTTTTTAACGAAGAATAATTGTTAAAAAAACAATGAAAAATCTATTTTTTAAAGGCTTCAGTTCCTATTGAAAACTTTCTACAAATTGGCGATAAAAATTAATTTTATGATCAAAATTAATTTAAATTATTTGTAAAAAAAAATTAGAAAATAATATAAATGTAAAATCTAAAATTATTCAGAGCTGAACAATGAGTGATTTCCTTTTCAAACTATATGATTTAATGATTGGAATGAATTTATAAAATCGATATGGTAAAGGATCGTTTACACAAAAAGTTTAATACCCCCCTTTGCCTTTATAGAAGATTTCTTAAGAATCAATTTTATATATGTACGATATGTACAAACATCTGTACGTCCCTTCTTTGCTCTCGGTCATTTAATATCTCATGACATTTTCAACAAATTCCACTCCATAGAAATTTTATTGTTATATAGCAATTGCAAGGGTTTTTTCTTTAATAAATTTTCACAATGTCTTCCAGATGGGTGGCTTCGGAGTGGCTACCAGACATTGGACTCCCACAGTATGCTGAGTCTTTCTTACATTCCCTTGTGGATGCCCGAATGCTAGATACCCTCTCGAAGAAAGAATTGGAGAAAATGCTTGGGGTAACGAGAAAATTCCATCAGGCTAGCATTGTTCATGGGATCCATGTGCTTAGAATTATTAAGTACGATCGACAGGAATTAGCTATGAGACGCCTACAGTCGGAAAGTATGGATACCGACCCAATTGTGTGGACCAATCAGAGATTTATTCGATGGGTCAGATCAATTGATCTGGCTGAGTATGCTGACAATCTTAAAGGTAAGATTTGTAGGAATTTATGATTTACGCCGAAACTTTAACTTATGATTCTTATGATATTGATTTTACAGATAGTGGAGTTCATGGTGGTCTTGTTATATTGGAGCCCTCATTTTCGGGTGAAACAATGGCCACAGCTCTTGGAATTCCGCCATCTAAGAACATCATTCGTCGTCATTTATCAGCTGAATTTGATGCTCTGGTGCTTCCAGCAAGGTAAGTACAAAATCTAAAAATATTCTTCATTTAGCATCATCACGAGGAAAAGAAAATATCCAAGTAAATACGGAGAAAAAGAGAAGGAATTGGGTTGAAAAGACATCATTTTCCATACTTGTTGTTCCCCTTTCTCGTACAGGTATGTTCTTTTCTGTGATGTGGACGAGCCTCTTGCGGATGGTGCTCGTGGAGGAAGCGGAATGCCATGTGAAAAGAAGTTCAAGTAGAGGAATATATTGGGGGGAGAATTTTGAAACAAATTTTCGCCAAGACTTTATTACAAAAAAAACGAAGAATTTATTCTTTTATTAATGAACGCAAGAATTTAGAGATGATTTATTGGCAAATTTTTGGCGGGAATAATACTCACTTGTGACACAGAAACTAACACACTCTAACAATGTATCACTTTCATCCTGGAAAATATGAAAATTCCTCCAAACCACTTTTCCATCCACCATCCCACCCCCATTCCATTTATCTTTTTTTACTCGTTGCTTTTTCCTTCACTTTCACGCCATTGTTCATGAAGAAGAATGCTATTTGATCATTAAAATTTGCTTTTCTTGTTCTTCTCTGCATTTTCACGTCACTTTAATTATCTCACTCTCTTCCAACAAATATGCTTTAAATTAATGGTTAGCGCAGAGTCCATCATGACCGCACATTTTGTCCTTAATTCTGTGTTTTTTTTCGTTCTCCCACCATACCACCAACTTTCTGGTAAAACAGACATGTCCTTATTTGAGTGTATGAGGAAGAAAATTTGAGGAAAATGTGTACAGGTGGGACAATAAAAGTGGGAAAATCCCAGGATATGCTCACTCTCTTCCTTAAAGACAATGAAAAAAAAAACATTCCTCGGATGAGAATTTAATTAAAGTCTTTCTCTTCCGTTTTTGTGCTGAATACGAATACAAAAAAAAATGCTCTCGCAGGAAAAAGTCCATCAAATGTAAGCTTCAGTGTTATCCGTGAAAAATGCATGACCCTTCAGCAATGTTTTGTGTGCGTTTTTCTTTGTCCTCCCACTCCATTGCAATTACAAATGGAAAACAGGACGAAAGTTTCGTGGTATACAATTCTGCTAAAGAAGAATAAATATTATCCGCCAGGCACATTTTTCCTTGAGTGTTTTCTTCAATTTTTCATTTCACCTTCTGCCTACATAATTTTTGGCGAATGTGTTAGGATTTCTGCCTTCATTTGTCTCCTTCAACGGTGATGTTATATATACATATGGTTTTATATACTTACATATATATATTTCCCTAGAACACGCTATTGTGGACAATTGTTTGAGAAAAGTGAGATAAACGAGAAAGTAAACTACCAAGAAGAAGCATATTGTGTGTGAAAAACATGAAAAATAACGTACCAAACGTATCAAACAATACCACAAAGAGGGGTCAAAGAATTTGTAATTGAAAAATCGATTTTATATTGGCGAAAAAAACATAAATAAAAAGAAAATAAATTTTCTCTCTTTTGCACAATCATTTAGAATCTTTTCTGAACAGTAAAAGAAGAATACTGAGTCCCTATTTTACCTGAAGAAATTGATTACTTTACAAGAGGTCAGACCGGTCAGACTATGCTCTAAATTTAAAGTAAAAATGGGTCAAGTTCGGAAAAATTATTTCTTTTGTTCTAAGATCAAAATTTCTTTTCAATGAATTCAACTAGAATTCCTTTTTTAGACTTTTTTCTACCCAAGTTTCAACCTATTGGAAAATTTTACTTAAAAATCTTTCTAGATTTCCCGGATGTGTAGCATCAGAACTTTTAAAAAAGGAAATTCTCTTATCAATTTATTTTTATGTGCAATCAATACATTGCTTATCAGTTGATGAAATAGCTCTTTACATTCGATTTAAGGTATCATCACCACTTAGCAAGGATGTTGAACGGGATTTACATTCACAGATAATACTTTCCAATCATATTTTATGTTCACGTTCATCTCACTTCTCACACCTTTTGTAGGTGAAATTTAGCTATTTTTATATTTACATTTTTTTTACATAAAATATATTCTGGAGGACAGCATAAGAATTCTAAAAAAAAATGTCGTTGCGCTTTTCTGACCTTTTCGTCTCTCTCTCTTTCTCTGTTGTAATGTTTTCTCTGATACGAAATTTTGTTGATTTTATAAATGTGTTGTGTTTTCGCTCGCATCTCTATAGAACTACCCTGGGCCAAGGTATCCGTAGTGGTGGACAAATTATTCCCATTACTGGTTCCGGAGGATTGCACCATCATGGCACAATTGATAGAAAAACATCCGGAAGTCTTAGGGTGAGTCTGTGTATTTTTTTTTCATTTAATATTTAATGCACTTATTTTCATTCTTCCATCCTATACAACCTCTCTCCTTTATTTTCTGACCTCAAAAACACTCTCCCGCAATAATACCATTATATACAAATCCCCAATGGGAAGTATTTCAACGCAGTTTATTGCAAAATGTAAAGGTAAATCCCTTCGTATATGGAGCTTTATTCGGCCACAACCATTTTCCGCCGCAAAGGCTCTTAATAAGACTCAAAATATAATTATTTTTGTCAGCATGTGATTGTAATATACACGTTACCTATTTTTTTTTGTTACATTTTTGCACCATGCAGTTTAATAAATGTTGGCCAAATAAATGTTAGATTCTCATTCTAAGCTTTCAAGGGTGAATATATTTTTTTTAAATCCGTTATTGTTGCTAGATTTTTCACAAAAGTAGCAAAACTTTTAGCAAAAGTTGGTAGGCGATAAACTTTCCAACTAAATTTCCATCAAATTTCCAATTAAAATTTCTTCCTTAACAATTCACACATGATATTCCCAACGCGGTCAAAACTTTTACAACGGCGTACGAAAAGTTTTTGAGCAAATATGATATGTACAACATGAAAATTATTTTTGAGATACAGAAAAGTTTCTCCAGCTTTTTTTTCTTTAAAAGGATAATATTATTTTAATTTCCATAATTTCCTAAAAAGGTGAATTTCACGCTGAACAATCCATAAAATGAGGTAATAAATAATCATAAATCCCGAAAGGATTTTATGAAATTCATACCACGTTTTTCTTATATTTTAATGAATAATTGAAAAGCAAAATTTGCAAAAGCTTAAATTCAATTTAATACACTTCATAACATCATGAAACGTCACGGAAAATTGTAAATAATAATAATTAAATTGTAGAGAAATCCCTAAAATCTATATATTATTTTTGTAGATAAAAGATACAGGTAGTTCAAATCAAAGATCCAAACAAATCCATAAAAACTCCACCAAGTATCCTTCACCGAAAGAAAACTGATGTGAAAAAAAAACATTGAATGGGAAGAATAATTGTAATTTTTCCACTCTGCAAAATTGTGGGATTAATTGCGCGAAAAATAAAACAGTTTGCAACATGGCGTGGCTCACAGGTAAGATAGTTACCTACATATTTTATTTGAATTATGTGGGAGGAATAAACATTAAATATTTTATGTTTTGCTTTTGCTACACGGCAGAGTTCCCTGTCGAAGGTATTCGGTTTCACGAAGACTCGACCGGAGAAGCTGTTCAATCCAACGTCACCCACAAACTCCTACAGCAGTGAAGATTACGCCACAGTTGGGTCCTTCTTCTCACCCCCACCCACACAGCATCCACCTCAACCACCCACAACAACACCACCCCCTTCGCTGCCAAGCCACCGTGTGAGTGCTCCACCCACAGAGTCTGTACCCATTGGATGTACCCTCCCGCGGAATGGTCAGCATCGTCGGGTGAAGAGCATCAGTGACATTGACGTCATCGCTGCGGCGCCCGTATAGCGACCAAGAAGTGGAATATTCTCCTCCACAGCTGGAGGATATTCCCCCCGAAGGAGTCCCAAAATATAAATGTCTATACAGCATAATTATATAATTGGTATATCATTAAAAAAAAGAAACTTAAAAATCCATAGATTCTCTCATAAAAAAGTATTCTTGTTCAGTGAGTAGTTTGAGATATTTTAACTAAATTTTCAAATTCCAGTTAATTTATTGTTTTAACTAATCACATTGAATATTTTTAATTACTTTATGATCTTTAAAAAAAAATAATTTGAATTAAAAAGAAAATGTTCAGTTTTAACTCTAGAAAAGCTAGTCAGTGTCAGTGTTGACTATCTATGTCTTAGAATAGCAAATGTTGACCGTTTAATTATAAATCTTAGGGGCAGGATTAAAAATTTAGAATCAGTTTCGGGAGATTTAGACTTAACTCCTAACAACTTGAAAATGGTAAAAGGATTTTATTCACTGCAAATAAAACAATTCAATTGAACTTCCTAGAAATCCCCTTTTTTTGTCAAAATAATGCAACATAACAAAATATAATTCTTCCTGTCAAATGCACATCTAATAAATTGATAGAAACATAATACTATGATACGGAATTTACCATAAATTGCCAACATAACACACAATATTTATTTATTTTTTGTAATATACACATTGTCCACATTTGGATTAAATCTTTTGATCTGAAAATTAGGAAATTTGTCAAATAGTTTTGCATTTGATCACATTTTACAAAAAAAAAATAAATAAATAATAAAACATAAAAATCTGGGGATCATATTGTTTTATGTAATTTGCTAAGCAATAAAATATGTCCCGTATACGATAAAAAAACTCAAATGAAGAATACTCTGGAAAGTTAGTTTTTCAATATTAAAACAACTCTTTTTTTGAAACCTAAAAAATTGAACATGTTAAAAGGAGTTTATTCATTTTAAAACTCTCATAATCTTTTTATTTTTATGCAAAAGGGTCGGGAAGTGCTTAATATATACACAAAATATAATTATTTCAAACATCTCTGGCTTTTACAAAAATGAGAGATGGAGGAAGGATTTTTCTTTTAAATTTTGGACAAATCTAGTGGATAATAAAAATGCTGTAAGGTTTTTCCTTGTAACGTTAAATGGTCTTCCACAATATTTTTGTGCCTTGTTTTTTATCTTCGAATGATTCTATGAGAGTACTAAAATGCATAAACTTCTTCTTTTAAACTTTTACCAAAATTTTAGCACTTTACCGAGTTTAGGCAATATCTTTAGTAGACAGAAAACGTGCATTTATGAAAAAAATGAGAAAAAAAGGTAAAATATTTTTTTTTAAATTAAATCTATGGGGCTTTTAAACCAATAAGAATTAAAGGTTTTTTGGTTTTTGAATTATTTTTTTTTTTTATAAATACGCACTTTTTCTAAAAATTTATTTTCACACGATACTGACAAGGAATATTTAGGACCAAAATTGGCAGAAAGAAATCAAGTGTCATGGACTTGATTAGAGGAGCTATAAATTAAAAACATTTTGATATGATTGGGAAGAAATCAAACCAAAAGACAAGTATTGAGAGACTGAAGTGGAAGGATGAAGTAAAAATAGAGATTTATGGGTGTGCGCAATGCAAGATGGTATTTTTAATAACATACATAAATATCTCGTATTCGATATTAATCAAAAGAATTATATTATTAAAAAAAAATATGGACAAGGTTGTAATGTAAGATTTGCCACAAAGTCAAACACAATATAATCAAATTCAAAGTTGAATCAAAAACCCAATATGTTCATGGCATTGTAGTGCAATGTAAAAAAAAATACAGAGTGGCGGATGGAATACCAATTAATGTAAAACTCCAATGAAGAATAAGCATACCAAAAATAAAAGAAAATAAATTAATAAATACATAAATTCATGAGAAGAGGAAACTTTGCGTAAATGAAAGACGTGTAGTTGTTAGCATATAAGAAGATTTGCTATTTATTTAGCTAAGTGTGTCAACTCAATTGAATGAGAAGATTGAGGGGGACATAAAAGAAAAAAAATGCATTAATATGAATGATAATGGACCACAGGAAGTCATTGAAAACTTATCTTATAAAATTATTGGAATTTTGTCGTGCGATAGCGAATATTAATTCTCTATTATGAGCTGTATAATACATTCAATAAAACTAGATAACAAAAAATATATTTTTTGTATTTTAGTCTTATTTTTAATTAATTTTCCTCTTTGACTTAATGGTTGAAGAAGAATTTCCCCCTGAGGAAAACCGGACGGACAAGAACTTTCTAAAACTTTTTTCTTTCACTTTCAGCTTAAAAAAATATATTAAAAAAAAACAATTTTACGTGAATAAGAATTTATTTATTAAATTTCAGAAAATACTCTTGCACACAGCAAACTCTCTTGGATTACATAACTTAAAAAATAAATTTGAATCCTAAACTGACTATTAAATTCAGTTATATGTAACTTATATGGCTATATTTGTGTAAATTCACAAACATTTTATCGTGTTTAAAATCGTTAAAATTTATGGATTTCTAAAATTTTCAAAGAGGCTCAAAAATAAAATGAAAAAATATGTATATAAAATGTTTTTTAGCCTCAAATAATGCCAATGATTCTCTCTAATTTAAAGCTATATTTAGACTTTTGATTAGAGTAAAATATTTAATGCTTAAAATTAAGATATAAATGGTAGGTAAAAAATAAATTATCACTCTGGGATGTGCCCACTAAAAATCACCACACACCCTTTTTTGTTTTTTTTTCTTTTAAATTTTTATTATTGTTATAAACTGCGATTTATAAAATATTTCTCTGGTTTTCATTCAGGAAAATACTACAAAATTCTCCCCATAGAAAGATTGTTTTGCGTTTCATTTCAATAGGAAGAAAATCTCATTTGGTTCTAAATTGTTAAAAATTCATAATGAATTTCTAAAGGTAAAGTTGGTATTGTTTATTTTTCTCTTTTTTTAAGTTAACAGGAAGAAATAGGTTTAACATATTTTATTGTATATGGTCACATAAGTTGTGGAGAAATGCGGAGAAATACCATTGAAACAACATTAAGCCACTGATTTAGCCTTCGAAGTCACTTTCAGTGAGAGAATAGAAACATTTGTCCATTTCTTCTCACCTGTGAACGCATTATGCTCATCTAGTTCGCATTATAGCCAGGATTGTATGGTGCTTGCTTTTGGTATGCATCATTGCCTACAACTTGGTCATATGAAGGTGGATTCATCGCTGAGGGATTACCTCCTGGCATGGGCATACTTCCTCCTGCAGTGGAAGCTGGAGGATAGGGTGCCGCTTGTTGGGTCTGAGTGGGTGGATATGGGGCTGGATATCCGCCAGTTTGTGGTTGAGGCATTGGGTAGACACCTGGATGGCCGTACTGAGCTGAAGTTTGCTGTATCGTCGCCGCGGGAACAGCCACAGTAACTGGGTAGGGTCCAGCGGCTGTTGTGTGGGTCGAAGACGTCACGATAACAGGTGCTGAAAATAAAATTATTAAAGACTGATTAAATATTTATTTAAACTAATTCATTTCTTAGATTTTAAGATTTTTTTTCTTAGGAGAAATCTTCCATTGAAAACCTTAAAAATGTTATTTTTAGTGGATTTAATTTCATAAATTCATTATATCGAATACACCGTGTTCTATAATTATCGTCACTTGCTATTTAAACAGTATTCCGATGCTTAATAAATAATACTAACAGTGGTATTTCGTCGTTCTTTTCGCATCACAACACTTCTTTATTGGTATAGCAAAAACACAGAGAAGAACGACACATCCCACAATTACTAGACAAATCCACCACAGATCCATCAGAAAACTCAAAATATATTACCACAGAGTAAAGAAAATCGGTGAAGAAATTTAACAAATTTTTAGAAAATCCCAACTTTAGTCGCACAACCTATGCATATCTAATCAGTTGTCTTATCAAATTGATGAGTGGAATTGTGATAAAACATATAAAACGAACACAAATCGCATTTGAGCTTTGAAAAATTGATACTGAACACGAAAAACAATTCCATAAAATACACAAATTTCGAAAAATAAACCAAACACGAACGAATTTAGAAGAAAATAAATAAATAAAAATAAAATTACATGGTCTTCCCCTTCGAAAAGCGTAAAATATGAGGACGAAGAAGAGGAATAGAATTATTAAGGAAACAGAAGCTCCAACCATATACAGCCACCACTCCATCATCACAAAGATTTAATAAATGATAAGTTTACAAATATATTTTTTTCTTCAACTTTTACTACGTATATTACTTCACCTTAGACGCGTTAGTGACTGATTGAAAGCGAAATCCCTCAATTTTTGATACTTTTGTTTTATCTAATCTTCCTCTTTGAAGCAGGAAAATTTTTATCGGCAGAACATTTTGGATGCGAAGACGTCAGTAAGAAAATTTATTAAAGTCTCAAAAGGGGATTTTTTGAGGGGATAACAATGACAACAATTATACACCCTCAAAGTATTTCTGACTCATCAAAAGAGATTCCATCTATATGTACTATATGTACTATATGTACTATATTTTTAGGCTGAATATTTATGAACATGTCTCACAAGTATGTTATCTTATCTAATCTGTTTGCCAATAAATGTACCACTTATTGTCATTACTCCAAGATGGAAAAGAATGTGTAAGATATTCAGCTAATTTGCTGCATCATCTTAAACGAAAAGTCTTCCTAAAAACATTTCAAATTAATAAAGGGTTTGGACCCTATTCAGATTTCAAGGATTTCTTGGCCGCTGAATACAACCCTTTGATTGGATATTTTCATTGGGGAAATAGGGAAGAATGGGGTAATTTCCGTAATTACATAACATATAACAAAAGAGTTTAAGTCAGGGTTTGAGCATTTATTCGGAGAAATTTTTAGCAGGAAAAAATCTGCTAAACTATTACATGAAGAACGAAAGAAA
Source organism: Lutzomyia longipalpis (assembly GCF_024334085.1). Classification (NCBI taxonomy): domain Eukaryota; kingdom Metazoa; phylum Arthropoda; class Insecta; order Diptera; family Psychodidae; genus Lutzomyia; species Lutzomyia longipalpis. The sequence continues at coordinate 22,082,593 of NC_074709.1, forward strand.
TTTTCATAGTACAAACGGCTAAAACGTCTTGAGAAAAAAAACCATAAAAACCAATTTAAAAAAAAATAATGCAAATGCCCTATAACTCTTTATGAAATGAATTCTATTTTTTTTGACAAAAACGACCCCAAATATGAAAATCTCAGTAATTTTTATGTTTATTTTGGAAGTTGCAATTCTCTAGATAATTTTTAGGACTATTTAAAACCATTAATCAACGTCTAATTTATTAAAATTAGTTAATTCATTTACGAGCTAATTTGAATCTAGAGGGAGTTTTGATTCTTAAGTCTTCCTCCCCAGCATTTAGGCTTAGTATTTCTGCATTCAGAAGTTAAAGATTGCCCCCCAAATCTGTCCATCATATGTATTGGGATTTGGGAATGAATTTTTTTTTATATAAATAAGAGAGAATGTGAAATGTAGAATTATAGTACAAAAAATTTCAATAATCTAAATTTTAAAAGAAAATTAAAGATAATTGTCCCACTAAAATTCCGATACATTATGGGGGTTAAGTCAAAACTTCAATTGTTTTTAAAAACAATATAGGATCTTTAAAAAAATGTAACGATCATCATTTTTGAAATCCACCCACACTACCTATAAATAATTTTTTTATGAAAACAAAATGCATTTTGAATTATTATCTTTCTTACACCCTAAAATTCAATTTATTTATACAATGCCAGAATGTTACACGTTCTTAAGGAAAAGCTCTACAACTAACGAAATAAAATAGAGAGAATTTATTATCAAAGTTACATTTCCCTTAAAAGACTTATGAGTTTCTACAAAAGTATTTTCTGAAAAGAAATTTTTGCTGTACACTAACATTCACACAACGTCCTCCGCCTCTTTTCAGCATAATGTTGCCCAAGAAAAAGACACGCCACTGTTAGAATGATGCAAAGAAAGAAGGCAACTGTCGTAGTTACAATCACAATGAAGGTCCATTCCATCACAAATCACGCCACGTTATAAACTAAAGAGGATCGATGGGAATTTGGAAATTTTCTCTGCAGAAATTCGAGCAGGAAGTGAAGTTATTCATTAACTTTTTTTCCTTTGAGAACTTATCACTATATCTAATCTTGTTTAGCTCAGAGTTTAATCTCTCCTTAGAAGCAATAATGGATGAGATTCAGGGACGCGCAATCTAATTAACGTCATAACGTGGTGAGTCATGAAAATTTTTCATTCGAAATAAATTTTACATTGATAAGATAAAGTGTAAGCACTATATTATATTTGTCAGGATACAGAGCAAATTGTGGGAATGTTGTGAAACTACAGTATTGCACAAAGAAGCCTGAAATCACTATTTGGTAGTTTGGATAAAACAAACTACGCAATGAATTTATTTTTTTAACATCATCATGAAATGATATGAAATTTTCACTCACTCGGATGAATAATTGCCCCTCGATTGTGATATCTTCGTCCTCCTTCGCAAACTCCTGAACATATCAGGACAATGAGTATGACAATAAGTGTCCAGGCCCACCACTCCATTTTAGTGCTTTCGGTGTCTTTTGCAGTATAAGCTAAACTAATTCCTCACGGAGAAGTAGAAAATTGTGTAACACTGTTCACTGACTATCACTAAATACTTGAAAGACTGCCAGGTTTTTCTATGCTTTCATTTCATATAGCTTTAGCTCTCTCTACTATCTTATCACGTATTTTCGGTGCGATAAAATGGGAAAAGTCCCGCCAACTCAGTTGATGTCGATCGCGTACAAATGAGTGGCAGTGAACAAGGTAATGATCACCACACCTAATCGTTGAGTACGTACGATTTATACAAGAGAAATGATTAGGATGGTTCTTATGGCATGTTGAACTTACGAAAGAACGACAATAAATGAATCATAGTTAGGGAACAAGTTAAAGAATAATTTTACATTGCTTATGTTTACATTAAAAAAAAAATCTCAGCTAAGTTCTCTCGCTTTGAAATCACTAATTATCTTGAAAAAAAAAATAATAGAAATAGTTAGATTAGATTAGATTATGTAGGTACTAAGAACTGAACCCATGTAAAAAAGACAAACATTTTTTTTTTAACTTTTTAAAGAATGAATATTTTCTATATTTAAGCTTTCTTGTAGAAAATATTTATAAGGGTATTTTTAAGTCTTAGGCTATCATTTTTGAAAAATAATTCTAAAAAGATTTTATAAGATCTGCCTCACGAAACTGAGATATATGCAATATCGTCTAAAGTATGTGGAATGACCGACCTATTAATAAAAAAATTCTAATCTAATCCTTATTTTAGGCTATCGTTTCTTGGCTGTTAAATTAAAAGCCAAAGCTTTTACAATTTAGAAAAAAAATATTTTGGTATAGGTTTCTTGAAAAAAATTGAAGAAAAATTTTTCTTCCAAAAGAGATTTAGGAATGACATTAAAAACTGATTTTAATAAATTATATAAGTTTTGATAGGTTTGTTAACTGCTTATTTAGAAGGTAGTTTTCGAACTTATCTAGGGGAACGTGGCCCAATTCGGACCGCCGCCCAATTGCGACCTCCCCTTTTTCTCGTAAATGACGAAATATTATAAAATTAGTCTCACTACATTATGAAGACATTATAGTAAGGTAATGTTAGCGCCTAAAATAAATTAATTTGGTACACAACAGGATGAATTAAAAATCAAAAGTCATTTTCAGCACTTGGTCGACATTTTCTGATTTTAGAAACTAAGTTGATATGAGTTTTTTTCCCACTATTATGTCTCATATTATGCCGCGTTTCTGTAGCTTAGAGGGTCTAGATTATTACTTGATTTACAATTTTTTAAAAGATTTTAGGTATTTTAAGTAATTAAGTGAAAATGTAATACACGCAGAATGGCCTAATTGCGACCCCCAAAATGTTCCAATTCGGGCCGTCTATTTCCACCACTCACCACGGTAAAGCCTGTCGCGCATGCGTGTAGTGGTGTGGAAGTGTCTTTCTCACACAGCCGCGCTGTGTTTTGATTTCGGGAAAATCAATATTTTTTCACGTTTATTGAAAATTTTTTCGCAGTGAAAATGTTCCTGAAGCCCAAGGGGAGTGCAGTTAGTGTAATTTACGCATTCCTCAGAAGAATTTTCGTGGATTTTCTGCGAATTACGTCACTGAGTGCGCAATTGTCTGTGTGTGTGAAATTCCGTGTAGTCACCTCGAGGGTGAAATGTCAAAACAAATGTGGGGAAAATTGAAAATAAATTCTTGATTTTCCGGCTTTTCCGTGTAATTCATGGCGTTTTTCCTATTTATAGTAGTGATAAAAGTGATCTACTAGTGAAAAATCCACAAATTACTCCAAAAAAAGGGGGTCGCAATTAGAACACTCGGGGGGTCGCAATTAGAACACCGTGGTGAAAAAGTGCAATTTTAGCACCTTTTTTTCATTCGACTATTACTCAGAACAGGTAAGAGTTAGAAGGTTTGCATCTATAGAACAAAGTTAGCCTATTAAATGACCTTTCCAATGGTACCAAACTTGGAAAGATTCAATTCATTTTAATATGACTTTTTTCAATCCTTCTGAAACAGAATTTAGGGGGTCGCAATTGGGCCACGTTCCCCTAATATTATTTAAAAGTGAACAAGAGCACTCTAAAACCGGTAAGAACTCGATTTTGAAAAAGCTATATACCTACAATGATAGAAATAAATGATGTAGTTTTTTTTGTCTGGACTGTGCCTTTCTTATCTAATCTACTAAACAATTAAAATGAATTTTAATAAATAAATAGAATTTTGTTTTGCACAAGTACACATCCCCTTAGATTTATCAAACACACGCTACTGCAAAAACATTGAAAGGTAATATAAACAAAACTTTTGAATATATACACACATTACTATGTACCTATATGTATAAATAAACTATTTTGCTATATACAGGTTTTAGAGCCGGTACAATGGAATTCCCAGAGAACACGTTTGACCATCAATGACGCATTCCAAGCGTAAAAATGAAATTAGACTCTGCTGTAAATGGAGTTGTGAATGAAGAGAAAATTTGGATTTTCCCCTATTGACGGGAATACAGTTCAATCATCACTCTCTGTATAAGGAGAAAATGTATAGGAATGTAATAATGCACGAAATAATAAATTAATAAAAAGTCAAGCATTTGCTTGGAATTTACTATGTATGCTCTTGGAAAATCTCACATTAGTCACATTTTTATTCCCCATAAGGGAGATTCAACGAGTTTCGAAGAAAATTAGATTAAAAATTTAACCCGTTCCATGAATAATTGGGCAATTTTTGGCAATAGGTTACTCACATCCATAGACAGTTCTCTGTTGATGTTTTAATTTGTAGATTCGTAGACACATAAAGGTAAGGAAACAAATGAGAGGAATCAGGAGTAGGATTAATCCGGAGATGAGGAATGCCATGAAGGGAGACATCGTGACTGTCTGAGGTGAAAACTCTTATACTACTCAATTGGTTGATTTTCACAGAGTTTTATGAACAATCCTCGTGGCTGGCAATTATCAGACGTGCTTCTGATAACACTATCTCATGGAGGAATGAAGGGAAATGGGAAAAATTGATGTGGGAGTTACTTACATGAAAATATCGCACCGGTGTTGCGTTTTTTCCGACAACACACTCCACAGAGGGTGCACAGCAAAAAGATCACAAAACACACCACAATTGGAATAAAGATATCCATCCTGGAAGCAAAGAAATAATTTTAGTTTTTCCTTTAGTTTTTGTTGAAGTGTTAGAAAAATCACCTAAAAGAACTGTGATAATCATCGTGATCTTTGAAATTATCATCGAATTCATGAGAATCAAAATGATCCTCATGTGAATGAAATGGATAGTGAAAATCTTGATCAGAATTTGAAGAAAATCCCATTTTGTTAGCAAGAAAAAAATTTAAGCACACTGCACTGAAGCAATCTCGACAAAGTCGCGCGTGAGGAAGCACTAAAAGTCTCTCTCAGCAAGATACGAAGAGGATGGCAGTGTTGGGTCTTATGCGGGGCAATTCAAATCATTAAATTAAATTCCCCACTACGTCATTGGACCAAGACATGAATCACAACCAGTTCTTTTGCATTATACCACCTGTTTTCCCATGTGAGATTGTATTGAAGAGTAAATTCAAGGTAAACTAACCTCCTAAGACTTTGTGAGTTCCTTTCTCCTGAGATTCAAAAGAATTTGCTCCAAGTAGACGCCCACACAATGAGTCAGTAACTGATGTGAGAATACGAAATGCTACTTGCACTATAATGCTTCTGGTTAGAAACTAGCTGAGCAAAGCATTTTTTTTTGTATAGCAAAATTCAATGATAAGGCGAATAAAAACAAAAAGTTGACAGCATCGGGCTTTTAAATTACACCATATCGTATTAAATTACATTAACACGTTCTTTGGCGTAGAAAATTATTCTTTTTCTTTGTGAGTTTGAGAAAGCATTATTAATAATTCACCTTTGAAACACCTTTAAGTTTTTAATCCTAAAGAGGCTAAAAATACTAAATTTAAACCTAAAAAGTAGTATACAAGTCATAATAGAGGTAAATTCAAGCCTAAAAATACTTAATTTAAGCTGAAAATAGCTATTCGCATTTTAATCTTAAAGAAGATCAAATTGAGGAGAAAAAGCTTATAACTTAATTCAATTCCGAAAGAACTGAGCAAGAACTGATTTTCCATTGAAAATGATCATATTCAGAGAGATCAAAGAAGCTGGAGGAATTGTAAGTTACCCTCCGTATATAATACATATTTTTTACGTAATAAAATGACGTAGAAAAATCTACATGTATTAATTAATCAGCTTTCTATTTTGTCGCTCAGTTTTATCGACTACGGAGCGGGAATTTTGAACCGTATAAGAGTATCGTGAAGCATTCGCTAATAAAATTAGCTAATGTGTACCTATATATAATCCACTTATGTACTTATGTAATTTATTAAAATTTTCTTCAATTTTTTTCACTCATTTATTTAGAATTTTCTCACATTAATGCTTCTCATAATCTCCAGAATGATTAAATGATGACCTCTTATAATTCATCGAAAAGTAAATGTTGACTCTCAAAAATACCTTTCAATTTTGCAAATATTCTCAATTTTATTGATTTAAATGACAATCAAACAAGAACATTATTCAACAAAAAATTTTGGAAGATTTGTTCAAGATAGAACAACGATGCCTTTCTGGATGGAACACCTGTAGCGCATGTAGGTAGTAAGGCAGGAACCTAATCCGTCTTCAGCAATAAGCTTAAGACAATCTGCCATAATTTCTTTTACATCCTTATCGGGATTTAACCCTCTCAGATAGGGCGCAATCACCTCCTTTTTAGGAAGACCAGCATCATCGAAGAAATTCTTCTTTGCCAGCAAGCATTTCACAAAACACTAAAAAAAATCAGAAAAATATATTTTTTTAATTCAAAATAATTGTAAGAAAGTTTTTGTTACATGATTAATTCTCGATATACTTTGAGCAGTGATTTTTTAATATTATTCTGTTATGTATTTACTTAAACTAAATATAGTTAGTACAGAAAAAATAGTCAGATCAATAATACAAGTTAATTCAATTAAAAATTTGTTGTGTATTTAAGAAAAATAAAAATTACGCTCATATTCTAATCATGATTTTTTTGAGAATCTTTGAATTTGCCTAATCAAATATTTGGCTAATTGAGTACCATATTTAATTGTTGTGAGAATATTTTCTACGACGTTCGTATTATCTGGAAAAATGTCTTTTCAGTAAATTCTAAAATTTGAAACTTTCATAAGTCTAATAAAAGATTTTTTCATTGCCTAAAACTCTTTCACATTTTTCTAAAAATCCTTGTCATTTTTTTTTAAACAAAAATTTGAAAGAATCACAAAGGGAAAATCCGGATTAAAGAAAAAAAAAACATCTAACTTACATGAGCAGTGGGATCTTCGCTTGTTAGGTCATCCTTTTGAAAGCGAGCAAGCTCCTCGTCGGAGAGTTTTGTTTCCTTAGCACAATCCTCAATATCAGAGGCCCAAGAAAGGGTGACGAAGAGAATAAGAAACAAAGAGATTTCATTTTTACGTTCACGAATTGCTAATACAACACTAAAGTTGTTTTTGAGAATTTGAATGCTTTTATAGCCACACAAGAGGATTTTTTGTTCTATTATCCCCTCTTCGGGGAAATCTTCTTTAAGGTGGATACCGAACAAAAAAAATTTAGCCCCTCTTTGAAAAAATTCTCAAATAAAGTAAAGACACCGAAAAGCTCGAGTATTGAGCAATGATTTGTGCCAGAAGTTATATCTTCGGGACGCCAGATGGTCAAGGAAGGGGTTCGGTGCGATGCTTTCGGGCGAATGTGCGCAAGATGGTTTTGGCAGTTGATGAGGACATGCGGAGCTTTCGTTGGCTGCGTGGATTCAGTTTCAGTGAGTCAGTCACTGTGGGCAGGTCCATGGGATCCGGTCCTCGTTGCTGATCAATGATTCGGCCAGGAAGTCGCGTGGGTTATCGTGTATCTCTTAACCGCTACATTGTACGCGTGCTGAATTTATTTCGTGGGGTAGTCCCATCCACGGAGGTGTGTGACAAGTCCTTGTACAGGATTTGTAATTCCTGGGAGCAGGTGTGCCAGAGAGAGAGCATGTGGATGGATTTGAAGTGGGAGAGAGAGTGAATTAATCGATGTGCCACTAAAAATAACTTTATTTGATAACGGACACACGAACAATCACATTCAGTCATTTTTCCCACATTTAACTGGACACCACGAGGTGCGGAATGCACTGAAAAAAAAATTGTAATTCACACAATCTATCCCCAAAAGACGGATTCAGAGAATATTTGGCTATTGAGACGGTGTACTGGTAGTGCGTGATGGGTCCGGGAGTGGGTGAATCGTGAGTGCGACAAAGTGTGGTCGCGCATCAGGTCGCCGCGGCCGCGGAGAGCCGCGGCCGCCGGCTTCCGGTGGACGCATGGCGCAGATACGAGCATCCAGGCGATGGAGGAGGGTTTGATCGACGTTCAGGATGGTGTGCCGCGCATTCAGCCGCAGACACACCGCTACCGCTTCCGGGATCTTCTCCTTGGGGACTTTGCATTCAATGACGATGGCGAGAGGTGAGTGATCCATTTGTTTCAATTTCGTTGTACCGGACTCCTCACCGGTTTACTCACGCAATTTATACTTTATATTACTAAATGTCTTGGCGTGAGGGAATTTAAATTAAAATATTAACAGCAATTGAGAATTTAGGTTTGTTATTATAATCCTTCATTCAGGTAGCTCTAATTTTAGATATGTTTATAATTCAAAGCATTGTGGTGGTCAGATATATAAAATTCTTTTAAATGATCTTCGATAAAGATCAATAGAAGTATCCTTAACATACATATAAGAACTTAAGTTGTCACCTTCCTTTAAAAGAATTAAAAAAAAAACGTTCAGAGTGATTAGTGATTTAATTGCTCCAGTTTCCCCTATAGCTAAGGATTTTTTCCTGGGTGGCCTAAAATCTAGGTAATTGATCATTTCGTTTAATTATCCAGAATTGTGTTTTTAATATTTTAATTTTTGTTCTAATCTCTTTCTAAAATCTAACCGAAAAATAAATTAATTTCGCCCTAAAAAAAACCTAATAGAAGCAAACATAAAATGATACAATAAGTGGGATTATACTCATATATTTAACAAATTAAAATGCATTGACATCACATCACATTATTGACATATAGAAGCAGTGCTAATGACGCAAAATAGTATACCAAAATTACATAAATTTAGCATGGGAAATGGAGTGCTTTCACCTCTATTTGAGCTCCCCCATGGAATTATTTCAATTTCCTTCTCTTGCTGCTGCTAGAGGGGGTGTCATTTTAATTGACTTCTTCGCCCACCTTCTCACCGGCTTTCCCACGTGTTTGTTCCAAAATTCCGTGAAAATCTATTAATAATGCCTGAAAATATATTTTTAGCACGTGGGCTTTTTTGAATCTCGCCGCATTGGCAACCATCCAGAAATCTTGATTACAAAAGGCGCAGGATATTCATTGAAGCTCTTGTCCTTTAATTCCATTTCACGACACATACATAGGTACCAATTTTTCTTCTTCTCTTCGCTCAACTCTTCAGTAGCGCATGGCTCTATGTTCGTATAAATTAGTAGGTATGACGTAAAAATATCAATTTCTTTCGAATTGCTAAAATATTCTTGGGTGGAAGGAATTTGGTAGATTACAGGCATCTTCCTTTACATAATTTTATCCCTATTATGCCGATAATTCATTAAATATAATTGCTTCACATCAATGGATTTTGTGTAGATATGTTAATGTTCATGACATGATGACAAATGAAATAAGCATAAATTTACCACAATAATTGAAAATTTTAGCGAGATAAAGGATCAAAATAGCTTTGACATATACCTACACCTACCTTTCTAACCGCAACTTTATCATTCAGCGCATTTCCATTGTAAAACCACTTTTTTTATTAAAATATGCAAATAAGTCTATGAATCCCGTACATTGTTGTATTCCACCACTTTTTCTATATAAATGCTTCGAGGAAAAGCTCTTTGAAAATCGTTCTTTTTCCTCTATACAGATTTTTTTTTTACTCCTAAAGGGACAAAATACCAGCAAATATCGATTGGATGGGTGTCTTGAGCAAAAAAATGGCCATGCTCCATTAATTTACAATAATGTTTGAATAATTCACTTGTCCATCGACAATATTTCACCACATGGTAGTATATTTCATTAAAACATCTGCCCCGCGATGCGTCTTTTGTTTATTGAAAAATTGTTTTAGTTAAAAAAAACTACATACATACAACATATGTATATGTATGTACAGTACATCGTCAATTTTATCATTCCCATAAAATTTTCATGGCTATTCTCTTTCATTTTTATTGCTCCAATTCGCTTGTCTGCCCTCGAGAGATGAGCAATGCCCTATAATCAATAGGTTTTCCTGTTTAATGAGATATCGATTCTACGTACAATTTTGGCCATGAATATCGGATTACGTATAGATTAGCAAATTTCGTTAAACCTGGTATGGATGATGGTTGATCCATGCTCCAATGCTTCACCTCTATATGGATTTTCGAAGTTGTTTAGCCCAAGGTTTAGCCATTCGTTTAGCTGACTAACCATTTTTTAGCTCCTATATATTTTTTGGATCATGATTCTAAATGCCGATGGGTCTAATGAGAAATGTCCTTAATTGCATTGAGGGGTTAGCAACTACAATTGGGCTAGAATAATGTATGTAAATATCGTCGATAAATTACCAATAATCTATCCGTTCTGTGGCTTGACTTAACCCTTTTTCGATACCACATTGTTTGCAAAATTGATGATGACATTTGCAAACAATCGTATTATAAAAAAATATTAGGAAATCAAAATAATTTAACCCAAATATGCTCAAGAATTTTTTGAAATTGTAGTCCAATTAAGTTGGGCTACCTAGAAAGTCTATTTGAGCGGTAGGGCACGGCTAACTAAATGCCCCACATGCGCTCCCGACGAAACTCAGAGAGAGACTGACTCATACCGGAGCGTGCTGATGGACGACGCTCACACGTACATCCACCGCCTAGGACATTTAGCTCGCACATTCCCTCCACCCGCTAGCCATGAGACAAGGGTCTGGAAAAACTTAGGACTACAAAATGAGAGTCAGAATTTTAGGTTTTCAAATTTAGGATAGGCTGAATTGCGGTTAAATGTATTTTCAGTCTGACTTAACCCTAGTAATTTTAAAGTTGACTTAAAAATTGAAGTTTGGCTAAAGAAACTTAAGTCTAGACGAAAATCAAGGTCTAATCTAAAAACTTAAGCTAGCTTAAAAAGTTTTAGCCTAATTTAAGATAAATCTTGAGGGATAAGTCTTTAAGCTATGCTTAGGGCAGAGCCTAAAAAACAGGCCTAACTAAAAAAAAAGTTAGGCCAAGAATTCCAAAACTAAGACCAAGTTTAAGAAAACTCAAGTTTGACTGAATAGAGACTTAAGCTGGACTAGAAAGTTACTTGCGCCCAAAAACAAAAAAAAAACGCTACAAACGAAATTTTCCGAGTTTATAAATAATAGTGTGTATACTATATAGTGCCTTCAGTGACATTTTCAACTATATTTTAAAGACATTATGACACTTTTTTAATTAAACTTTTGAATATTGCTTTTCAGCTTCAGTCTTTTTTATTTATTTATTTTTTCTTGACTTTATTTCATCATAAAATTCTGTTACGGGATGTACTATACGGATGGCACAGAGCATGTGAGCTTTTTGAGTTGAGAAACAACCCTGAAATTTGTTTACTTTTGTAGTCGTCGTCATCACAAAATTAAGCCGGAGGCAAATGAAAAATATTGGGCATTGTATTTCGGGTGCATACGTGATGTAATATTTTACAAATTGAATGCAATAAGAGTGCAATTTGCATAATTTGCATTCTGCTATTTGCATATTTGGTTTTTCGACCACGTCAAGAGTGGATTGAAATTTTATTCCCCCGCAAAGCATCACTTATTTGCACACTTGCGGTATGACGTAACATTTAGGGTTTGCTTGAGGGGGTGAAATGCAATCAATTAATCGATCTTGTGTGTGGGTGTTTCGATAGATATAAATTGCACAAAGTTTTTACAGAAGAAAATAACTGCGACTCCTAAATAAATTAACACTGAATTACGTCGAAACATCTCAAGAAGCTATCTATATTGTGTATACTTCAGCAACATAAAAGCACAGGGTGTATAGAATTTCAGACATATTGTTTGAAAGTTTCATACAAATGATATATATAGAAAGTTCTTAAATGTAAGTTTTAGGTATATCTCAATTGAAAATCTCATGATAAATTATATGGTAGTGTGTGTCTCATTAACATTAATGGTACGATTGTATCGCATACATGAAAATTCAACATATTTTAATCAAAACCAAAAGACGACACATGCATATTGAGTGGTGAAAAGCATTTAACTAATTTGCACTTTCGGTGGTGGTTTGTTTCAATTACTAAACTACAAAACGTGTTGTGGTGCAAACATGTATTTAAATTTATGCTCAATCACATGATTTGCAAATTAATTATTCTTTTCTGAATATTTTAAAACACTTATCGGGGCTACCCTTTGCACAGTAATGTGGTATTGCCTACCAAAAAATTACTTACAATTTTCCAGAGGTAATTATATACATATGTTCCTTTTTTCATATCTTGCTCTTTTTGTAACGTCCTTTTAGACTAACTAAATATAGAACAAATAAGATTCGCAATCTTAAATTAGAATCGGACCCATGAGAAAAGTTTTATTTATTCGTTGAAAGGAAAATAACTTTTAAAAAAGGGATGTGTTGTAAAAAGAAAAAAAACGGGTGAAGAGCTCATCACTTGAAACATGTCGTCACATTCCTTATCACTGAAGTGTAATTCAAAAAGCTCCCTGTATTCTCAACGAAGCGTGACTTCTTTTTTTTTCTCCAAGTCTCACAGAGCGTATGGGGATAGTGGGTGGTGAGGTGGGTGGAAAAAGGGTGGCCACGGTTGGGTGAAATCAATAGGACTTGATAAATAATTCACCTGGAATCGCTTATTCCCGCAGAGGGAAAGTATATGGTGTTGGTGCATTTGACACTCAAGTGGGATGAGTTTAAGTGTCTGGTAGATCGATTTTCATGCCCCATCATTTGCAAATATTCAACAGGGTGAGTACCATTGTGGGGGAGTTTTGGAGTGTATCATATGAGGTCATATATGAATGTGTGGAATCGTGACAAATTGCACTTTTTGTAAAGAATATAACAACTGCACGAGAGAATTAGATCATTCTGTTTGTGAAATGTGTAATATTTGAAGCTTTCCTTTTTTCTTTTTAATTTTTCCGTTTTTTTTTTTTCATTTTTTGTAGGTAATTGTTTCGTGAATTTTCCAGTACCTGTGTGTTCATACTTAATTCATAAATATTCTCAAGATCTCGTTTCTCCTTTGCTCTGGCTATTTATGGAGAAGAAGAGCATCATATCACTTAAATATCATCTTTAATAAAAAAAAGTAAATATCACAAAACCTTTTGTATTTGTGTGGGAATCAAATGAAGAAATATCATAAATATTTGGTGAGAAATAAAATTCCGTCATGAAATACAAATGGGTATAAAGGGGGAAAAAGGGGTGGAAATAAAACACCATTTTCCTTTTACAACCTCTCTTGTGTTAACACCATATGATTGAGCTTTCGTACTTATTCTATACATTTGATCAAAATTTATTGACCTCTCCGGGGACAGTGGACAAAGAGTTGAATTACCCTCTTGAAGGATTTTTCCGTTACCGCCCCCGTAAAGAAAAAATCACACCTAAAAAAATTTATTATTGAAATAGCAAGATGATTTTCTACTTTTTTTCTCAAAGGTCAAAGAGAAATATTCATAACCATGGGTTTATTGAGCGAAAAAAAAATTATTAGTTTGATTTTTCTTTATAAGAACAAAATAATTCTCCAGTTTTTCTCCACAGGGTGACAATAAATAATCTCAATGAATGGATGTTGTTTGAGAAAGTTGAATGGCTAGAAAACGTGGGAAACAATGCAAATTAGGCGTAATAAAATATATTGTCTCGTTTATCATCTTTCACAACATTATTTTTCCTAGTGTAACTTACTATGAAATATTAGAAAACTTAATGTTTTGTCTATACATTTGATTGTAAATAGTTTTAAACTATTTTCCCAAAAATAATCATTTAGTTTCATTATAAACATGAGCTATAACATGTCTCCCAGCTTGATATTTATAATTAGTTTCGGAATATATAATCATTTACATCCTATGTACGTTAAACTTTTAGACAAAAAGCTCTGCCTCAAGTTATGTGTTACAAATGTCATAATACTTCTTTTCTTTTCTTTAAACAAGAAGACACGTGAATCGAAGTCACGCAATGATTTTGAAAAGATTCTATTTCTACAAAAAAAATCATTGAACTCAAACATAAATTATCATATACCATGAGCTTCATTACTTTTAGCAATTCTCACCCATCAGTCAGTCAGGAGTCTCGACTCTTATTGACCCAAATTCAAAGTTTTCTCACACAGTGGGATTCACTGTTAGTATATTTTGTGAATTTAAGCATTCACAAACCTCTGCAATGTTTCCTCTGAGGGGCTCCATGTGTAATATATGTCCCAGTAGAATAAGATTTTCGTCTTGGCATTTGAAAGAAATTGATTTTGTGGAAGTTTGCGTCATTGCGGGGTGTTTGATGCAAAAGTTATAAGAGATGTTGTAAGATAAATAATGCCAATGGGAAGATAAAATTAAAGGTATATGTACTTACCTATACTTTTATAATTAACTTTTAAACTCTATGTTTGACAAGTAAAATTATCTTTGGTATCCTCGAGTGTTTCAGAAAGCTCAAGAGTTTTCCCAAAACAAAATTGGGATTTATAAAAAAAAAGCACCAAAAGTGGTACAAAGTACGCGAATTAAGGGAAACCTCCAGAAGGAGTTATAATATCTGTCATTTTGTTAAGAGATGTCGTGAGTGAAAATGAATTTAATTAAATCCTAATTAGGATGATGTTGATGTAATTTTACTTTGGAAGATTTTCCCTCCAAAAACTTCACAACATTCAAGTAGGAAAGGAAAAATATCCGGTACGATGTTGAATTTCTTTAGGCAACTTTAGCGGTGTCTGTGCTTTTTCTTGGTAATTTTTGCTGTCTGATGCCTGGATTTTTTACGACATTATTGATATACTTTGGATAAGCCACTGACTTTTTAAATTTTTCCACAGACTTTCTCCATAACGTCCTTTTAAAAGCTCCATATAGTCGGTTGCTTATAAGTTGTCTAACTGAAATTGTGGTACGTCTGGTACGTGATTGTTATAAGTATTATTGACGTACAGAAAAACAATTGAATTGAGTCAAAAATATAATTTGATTTTTTTAATCTATTGTTTATCTATCTAACTTGCTCGTAGTTTAATGCTTTGCTAGACAGGCTTTGAAAAAAAAAGCGTTACGAAATAAATTCTTCCATTAACACTTCCCCCAATAATTGGGACAAATAAGTGATTTGGGGGTATGGGTAGATTTATGATTGTTTTGTTTAGGTAGAACAATGGACAAATAAACAAAAGAATGAAATGTTTCACTTAAGAAGTGTTATTGATGAGTGTACTGCAACCTGTGCCATATTGGCTTCGACATAAATTAGTAAGGAAATAGGTACGTAGGATCATTTTCTTATATAACATATAGGCACATTATACATACAACCTAATTTGGCATGTGATATAATACAATCGGATTTTGTTATTTTTGAGCAATAATTTAGTAGGTTCTAACATATAGAGATTAATGAAATAATAAAGTAACAGATTAGAAGGTCTTATACATATTTAAAATAATGCATGAAAATGGATTGAAAATATATATTTAAGATTTCATATATTGTAGATCATAAAATGTTACATAAAAACATGGCTTAGGATTTGGAAAAGCTTCAGAATGTTACTTCTACTTTGTTTGACCTTTTCCGTTATAATCACTGTCATGGCACGACGTTTAAATAGTACATAAACATATGTGATTATTGATAAATTGTGAATGGAGGGGAGGAAAAAAATATTTCGTAAATGTTCTAATTCTAGTGAACTTAACAGGATTCGTCACATATGACCGATTTCAAAGTGGGTGTTTTATTAAAGAATTTTTTATTGGTCTAACCATACATAGATACATGTATATTGGCTTGGGAAAAACTCCAAACTTAAGGAGATAATCCAATATATATCTAGTTTAGACTGTTAAGACTATTAGGATTAATTGTGTTATAATAAATCCAGCTATGAATTCGGTAAGCAATCAACATAATTTCGTAGTTAGAAAAAAAAGAAAATATTTTTATTGTAAAATTCCTCTCACTCTCAATTTAATAGGTCAATAGGTTAAGAAATCTCTAACAATTAGTGAAATTAATTTATTTAAACGAAAATAGGTTCATCTGATTTATAGTATGAGGCACAAACATCCAAGAATTTATAGACTTGTGTGGAGATATCTATAAAATATATATTTTCAAAGAGCTTTGAAGAGTTGCTTGGAAAAGTACCCTCAGAATTAGAATAACACAATTGTGGTTACCAAACACGTATATGGGGTGGAATGAATGATCTACTCTATTGGCATTGGATTAGCTATTTCGCAACTATTTGCTACACTATGGTAATTTAATTTCCGGTGTGTTGTTGGCAGTACCAAGGTTTACTGAATTAAATGCTATATATACGATAACTCTTAGACATATATAACAAATTGTTGTGTATAAATTCAATGAATGGAGTCAACGACCTCCATCCGTTAGTCATAAAGGGTAAGTAAATATTTTCCTTCGGTGATGGTGTATTTTATTTAAAAGAGTGTCAATTTCCTGTTTTCCTTGCTGTGCGACTAAATCTTCTTTAATTGCTTGTAGGAGGTCTGAGCTGACTTCTAAGTTAGGGGAAGAAACAATTTTCCTCGCAGCAGGAAGTGCTATGTTCTCGGTGTCGTCATTAAATGCGTAATTGTGCAGAAAGTTACCGGAAGTATGAGCGAAGTCTGTTGATGTAACTTTTTTTTTCATCTTCATCATATTGGTGGCTTATCACGGAACTCACGGCATTGGGGGTGTGTTTTAAGTTCCACAGAATGTTGTTGGTGTGTAGAAAACTGGTGCTCTTGTGCACTTTAATTGGAGTGTGACGAGGATGTACGACCCCTAAAAATAGATGATGTGAAAGTTAATTGACTCTCAGAGATTGTTGGTACATGAGATTTTTTTTTGAGAAAATTGTGTATCTTGGTTTCCGTGATAATTGCATATTTCACCTTCAGGCACATGCTACAAAATGTGGGATATCAGTAAATCAGAAAATTCCCAAGTTAAGGGGATGTTTTCAATCGGTTGTCTCGTTTGTTGTGGACTTCATTGGATCAATAAATCGATTCGAGTGCTTTGAGTAACTTTTGTTGTCACTCATGATTCCGTATATATGAAGTTCTCCAAGTGGATTTTCACTCCCTATATAACTTTATTAGTTGGTATTTCACATAGATGGCAATTTGTGTTAAAGTCGAAAAAAAAAATTTTAAGGTCTATAGACCTTTCATATAAATAGAGGTTGAGATATTAAAAAAAAATAAATACCTATACTAACTAAGATTCAAAAAATCATGTAAAAATATCATGCTGCTATTTATAGGTCTTTATCATCATTCATCTGAAGTTTTGCTGATGCTAAAAATGACAAAACCCCTTTCTCGGTCTTAAAAAATTGAATATTGTTATTCATTCTAATTTAACTAATAAATCAAATGATTGATCACACACTATAGAATACCAATTGATATATAACCTGCGCGCATTATCCCCTATTTCTTGGTATATACCTCAAGCGAAATGTTGTATATCACATGAAACGATTGAACTGGAAGAAGAGTCATCATTGACTCTACTGAGAGTTTTACAGGAATCTAGTGCATGGAGTATAAAATCAACCGAAAGCCATAATAGTTCGAATTTGTGGTTTCATAAATTGATTAAGTGCTAAATATCTAAAGGAGTTTTCTTGGTTTCCATGGGAGAAATCCTGGGGAAAAACTCTTATTCGAAGAAATAATCAAAACACGTGTAATCTTCAAAAAATATAGTGTGATAAATCGTCAAAGCGACTTTTCATTTTCCATTTCCACTGAGAAGGTCATTGAAAATTTGTTTAAAAATGTAGGCAATAACGTCATGTAGTTTTAATATCTTTATAATTATTTTTTTTTTTTACAAATTCTCCTTGATATCATAGAGTTTTTCCCAAAAGAGCATTCTTGACTTTTCTGGTAATTCAAGCATTTCTGGGGTACTATCAATATTACAGCAGATCAATGGTTGTGACGGAGATACAGACGTCCACTTTCCTATGCTTTTCGCTAGGAGCTCATTATTAGGATCTCCATTTGTAGCGAAAGAAGTATAAATCTGTACCATTAGCTGCATCATATCATATTCTCGCGTTCCTCTTTTCGGTACACCAAAACCCGAATAATTAGAAAGAAGAAATAGAGTATCATCAGCATGAGCAACTCCTGGATATCCGCTTGCAGGTATCGCGACACGGTATTTGTACCACTCTGGAGAATTAAAAGAAAAATGGTACAGCCATGTTGGGGCTTTTATAGTAACTTCCTGATACTTAAGGCGTCCCATGAGAGCTCTGTAAACCGAATACCAGTATGATGTGTCTCCCATTAACTGAAGAGATGATTTAAAAAAAAAAAAACAATTAGGAACTAATTCATTAAGGGTTGAAAAGGTATTGAATTTTTTTCGACTTACATCAATATACGTGTTTATGTCAGCTACGGTCGCGTCATCATTTCCAAAATAGAAGAGTTTCATTTTATCGCCGAAAACCTTTCTTTTGTCTGGATCTTGAGTTAAATTGTATGGAACAATCGTTGAAGGTGTCTGATTAATATTTTCCCAAACATCTGGATTATTTTTGGCATCTAAAATAAATAAATAAAAAACGTTAAGCTTAAAAATAAAATATTAGATAAACAAAGCTTGAGTGTCCCAATAAGAAGCAGAATTTTCTGAGCAAAATTCTAATATTCATTTGATCCGTCGAACACTGTATTCCAACTTTTCCTTAAAAGTTAATAATATATATGTACCTCCATAGAAAAGCAAGCCTTCATTTAAAGTTCCTCCAATCATGAGAGGTATCCCATAACTCCAAGCATTTTTCATCATTTCCTCTGGTGGTTCAATGATCATAGTCATTCTTGATCTGTATGCCTCTAGGGTGGGTCCATATACTGACGGCAAACCATTCTGCCTGTCTTGAGCAGTTAGAATTTCTTCTTCTTTATCTTTTATGTCTGCAATATTGACACCCCTAAGGAAGTCAAAAGCTAATGCTTCTTCATTATCTTCACCACGCCATCCCAAGTATCTAGCTAAGCGTACTGCCCATCCAAGTTTTGGCATAAAACCACGGACATAGAAAGCAGATGCAGACATAATAATTGCTTTTTGAAAGAGTCCTTTGGAGAGAGGAGAAATCATGTGGTAGTGAATGCTACAGCCTCCAGCACTGAAACCAAAGATTGTGACATTGTGAGGCTCTCCTCCGAAGGCAGCAATATTTTCTTGCACCCAACGTAGCAGTATAACTTGATCTTTAAGCCCAGCATTCCCAGGTATTCCAATTTCAGGATCATCACTTGATAGGAAACCCAACGCTCCACATCTATACTTGAATGTTATTAAAATAACATCCTTCTGTAGTAAGTAGTCAGGTCCAACGATACCCTTATGACTTGGACTACGAATAAAAAATCCTCCTGTTATGAAAACCATTACAGGTTGAGGAGAACAAGGATTTTCAACATTCTTTGAATAAACATTTAGTTTAAGACAATCTTCGTCAAGAACCTGGGATTCATATGTATACGGAGGACTCTCTGTAGCATCAAGTATATTTGGCCATGTTTCTAGAGGTTCAGGATCCTATGTAATATTAAAAAAAAATAATTAAATTAATAATTAAATTACGATTTACTCACCTTAAAACGACGAGGTCCAAGGGGAGGTTTAGCATATGGAATATCGTAGAAAGCTGCATACTTGTAATCGAGAGAAGATGTTTCCCACACTCCTTTAATAGGTCCACAAGAAGGATAAACGATCACATTATTTAAATCCGCACCTTTCATTGTGATTTTTTCAATTAATTACAACACACTGATCTGAGTGTGCATTTTATGCTGCTTTTTATTCATAATTGCGTTAATAACCGCAAACACACGATCGTCATCATGTTTCTAAACATTGACGATATTTTGCGGTGCATTTATAGCAATCTGCTTTTTTGTGGTAGCTCTAATCATTTTTGTGACTTATCTATGTATGTAAATAAAGAAAGGTCGCATATGTTGGTCAGTCATTTCTTTATTTAAAATAGAATTACTCTTCGTTTATTGTATAGAATTAATGATAAAGAACTAAAAGTTTGCTTAGAACAATTACTTAATTATTGTACTTTAGACAATATGTTTTAGAGATAAGTACATTATTAAAATTAAAATTTGATTTTCTAAAATGTTATTTCTTTAGGATCAGATACCTTAAAATTGTTTGTAACAATTTTAATTGAGCCAAGAATTGAGCATTTTATCATGGAAATTTATGAGTCTAATAACAATTTTCATTCTGCAATAAACAATTGCGTGAATAATGGCACTTTGCCCCAATTAATAAGATTGTTTGTGACTTGCTGTAACGTTAATTGAAGTAAATTAATATTCGTATCTCTCATCCATCTTTGAATCAATAACATATAAATTTAATCGAAAAACCTTGTTAATAAACAATCAATAAATCCACACAAAGAAGATAAATCGAGGTTTTAATTTGTCCGCGCTTACTATTTTTTTTTATTTTAATTATTTATAAAAATGATATTTTTGTAATTGCTAAAATGATGATTTTATTTTAAACGTTGCTGTGTTTGGATGGGGAAAGTGAAATATATTTTTTTCTACGTATTAAGGTTTATCTGCTGTTGAATGTTGAGTGAAAGCTTCAATCATTATTACAGAATGAAAATTCAATTTAACAAGGGATAAATTTGTGAAAGCTTTTAATAAGTCAGTAAGAGCTCTATAACGACTTGAGAGCTCTATCAATTTAGCCTTTGATTAGGTTGGTAAAAAAAGTCTTTTCTATTAAAGTAAAGTATTTTTTTCCATAACTATCAAATAAACATAAATATCTGAGCCAGAACCCATTAAACGTGATAGATTTGTATAGCATACTTCTCGAGATTATGTGGGATTCTGGGGCGTATTGAGGGTATTTTCACCACCAAATTACATTTCTGTAATTTACATAGTATCAAAAGATAATTAGTTAAGATGGGTGGGAACACTGGGAAAATCCTCGACGTTCCTTAGGCATTACTCACGATTAAAATTTGACCTCCATGCTCCAGGCACGAAGAGGGCAAGTGAGTTTTCTGGTGCGTTGGGGAATCATATTAAAGATTATCTCCTCTTTGGGGACATATTCTTCATTTCGTTTACGACTAGATTATACCTCATTACATATTATTATTGCCATGAAAAATTCAACAACCATATGGTGTGCAAATAAAAATGTCATTTTAATAATACATAAATGGATATACCCACCTACATATTTCGATGTACATTGGACATTGTGCTGTGCCGGTCTTGTGGTGAAATTTTCTCTAACAGAGAGCCAAGTGGTGGTTAAATAAAAAATTTCCTAAAAACTGAACTTTCTCATTTTGATAGACGATAAAATGTACAAATACTTTATGAGAATTCTACAATTGCTCTCATTTAATATTTTTAATTTAGATTCTTAAATAAAACACCCACATAATGTCAAATAGAATAGTACTTTAGAGGCAAGATATTAACATTCCTATATCATTATTAATTTAAACTTAAAAACATTTTATGAAAGAAGAGATAATATCTTTCTCATGACCTCAACAATTGCCTTTCGAACTTGAAAGCTTTTAGTAGAAATATATATAGATAAAACTTTATTCGTTGAGAAACTTATACTGGTTCTGCATAAATTTTGAATGCTTTGGGATTATAATTCGTCAAGGTGACTCTCCAGGTTTGCCAGAAGTGGGTAATTCTAGTTGAATGTTATTTACGATCACGTCTGAATATTCAGCGGAAGACAAAGTGTGTGATTAACAGTGAAATTGTTAGATGCAATTTATCACTTGAGTTTACCTGTTCAAGGAAGGGGGGGGGGCTGAGAAGGGGGCGAGAGAAAGCTATTTCATGGGATATTTCGATATTTCCCCCCTTTTGCGTTTAGTACCCGCTGTGATGAAAAGTTTACATGGAGGGAGTTCCAGTGGAAAATCACGTGGAAAATTGGAGGAAGTATATACAAAAGTGAATTTCCCAAAGGTGTCCAAAAGCACAATGTCATATATTGGAGTCGATGAAAGAATTTTCTCAACACGCGATATTAAATCTTTTCCATTCAATTCGACCCAAGGGAATTTCACCCCAATTTGATTTTATGTCATCTTAAGCTATATCTCTTTCACATCCACAGTGCGAATGGAGCACCGTATACACCCACATTTAGCTACCCACAAAAGCACAAGATAGGACAGAAAGCACAACTTAAGTAATCGTGCAAATATTTGTTGGGGAATTTCTGAATTTTCACCAAAGGCACCGTAATCGTATTTTTTGTACTCACACAGTGTCCAAATAAAGGAAAGGGTTGTAGATGTGTCACAAATAAATTCCATAGAAGCATCTTGTATATATAACTTTATCTGTCACATAGCAAATACGAAAGGAAAGAAGATGAACAAATTTAAACCACAAAAGTTTCCTAAGCATACAATCACTCTTTCATTACTTTGCTCTCTTCTTTCCAGGAAGAAGTTCTTTAGCAAAGAACAATATTGTGGATAAAAACATCTTCATCAAATTGACTGCTTTTCCTCGTAAATTAAAATCGATTTTAGATGGCACTGAATTGCACAAGAGAAAATTGCAGAATGTCAGGCCATGATAGTCACCGAATCTCTGTATAAAGAGAACTTCTAAAAGACTTTTTACTTCACTTTTCATGGCGTTTTTTTTTTTGACTATTTTTTTTATTGATTATAATTATAAAGAAATATATAATAAAATTGATGAAATGATGCATACACAATACATGTAATATAAAGTCAGGCATATATAAAACGCCTTCATTCGTGAAAGCCATTTATTTACGTCATTTTTCTCACGCAAGAATAAATAGATTGGTAAAATTGGAGCCATTGAAGTCACCCCTTTCTTACCCATTTGAATAAGAGGACTTGCAAAAAAAAACACACAAATTGTTCATTCTCAATAGCCTTTCATTCTGTATGAAATTCTTTTCAATGCCGAAAAGAAAAATCTTTCAGCATTTTCCACACAATGTCAATTTCAATATTTGTTCTCTACGCAGAACTCTTTCCACATGCCTTTCCTCTTTAACATTTTTGAAATATTTTTGAAAGGTAGGTATTTATGTATTTTTTTACAACAGAAATTTATTACAGTTTGGAGTTTATTACAAAAAATAAAAATGGAAACCTTGGGTAAATTATTGGGCCTTTCGTTAATTAAATTGCTCGTGAAAATAGATAAATATGAGACATGCTCATTTATTACAAGGCACGTAGGTGTTAAGAAGGTGAGGAAAAATTACGTTAATTTTAAGCTTCGAAGGGAAGGGTCAGAATTACTTTTTTCCTGCTGTTAAGTCTCCACAACGGGGTAGGGTTGAATATTTTTTTTAATACAATTTTTTCCAGAAGTTGAGTTAAATGACTCAAATTCTATATATAATTCTAAACTTCTAAAGATAATATTATTGTCTTAAAACTTGTTTCCGGAATCCACTCTACCTTAGTCTCCCCTATACGTAATTAATTGGAAATAATTAAGCGATTTTTGTATAATTATTCGACAAAACCTTATGTGATTCAATAAATCAATAAGAAACCTCCAAATTAAAAAAAATGCGAGATATTATAATTCTATTGCAAATGATCATTAAAATCCACAAAGACTGAATAATGTACATAAGCTAAGAAGCCAAATTAAATTTTCCTCTTTGTAAGATTTATATAGAATCTAATTGGCAGAGGGTTATATCAGATTTTATGTAAATGCTCGTCATTGATTTTCTTTAAATGTCTGTAAGTGTTAGAGTTCACTCTCTTTTTCTCACATATTTTTCCATTCTAACACCGCAAAAGTCCATTAAACACAGAAAGTTTATATATGGGGGCGAAAGGCAAAAACGAGTGAAAAGGGAGAGAAATTGCAAGACATTGGATTTTAGGGAGTTTGATTTATTGAACACAATAAGATATTTTCAACCTCCACACACACCAAAGTACAAATATATTTCATATTTTATAGCACAAACCCCTGTTCTACTATCCATTTTCCTTCACATCACTTTTCAATTTGAGATTTCCACGTGTAAAAGGTGCGGGATGTGTCTGTATGTTCCTTCAGGAAGGTCATGATATGATGATTTAGTGAGTATACCCCAATTTGGATAAAAATGCTTTGGAGCCTTTTAGATCCATTTTGAGCTGATACGTTTTAGTCGTGGTAAGTTTATGGGTCTTTGACATGATGAATAATTCATTTGGATTTCTTAGCGATATGTACTTAACTTCTAAATCACCCCCGCTTAGACTTATAGACTCTCCTAAAATATGCTAATTTTCCTATTCATTTACAATCATTGGGAAATTATATTATTGTACGTTGGCTTGTCTATGGTGACTCTACCCGCATTTACACGTTGGTGCCATTTCAATTTGCCACAGACTCATTTTCACACAAATACCATTCCCATTGCGACGATAAAGAACAACACTCACTTCGTGAATTCCCATGAGAGCTTTCCAAAGCTCCAAACTCACATCAGTTTTTCGCAGAGAATGCTTTTTTAGCAGCAAAAGTGCGTAGACAGGAAGGATGGTATTGCCCACAAATCTCACCCCAGCTAAGGAAATGATGGTATTTTTTTTCTTTTCTTGAGGAGATGAGGCTTTCAGTGAAAATGATACTGGGGGTTGTTTGTGCGACAAAAGTGATAAGGAAGTGGGAAAATGTTTTAAAAGAGTGGTTAACGTCGGGGACACGTTCGACATTGTACCCTATTTAAAATGTCTTAAACATTTCCTCAAAGTTATAGAGATATCTGCGGGAAGAAAATATCTTCATTTAATTAATTCATTTGACGCAGAGGGTGTTTGAGGGGTTTTTTTTAAGGACGATTAATTGAATTTGATTTCAATGACTTATTGCTCATTGTGTTGTTTTAATAGCATTAATTAGATACATAATGTTGTAAATTCTTACGTATTTATTAAGAAGAGGCCATTTGGAAAAGTTCTTTCTGCGAATAACTTTTGATACACTAATTTATGATATTTTTGTGTTTATGTTGTGTTTTCTAAGCTCTAAATTTCTTATTTTTTTCACTTTATTTAAAATATCGGAAATACCCATATTTCCTTCAAAAAGTATGAAAGTTCTGACATTTTATAAATTTAAAATATTCTTATTTTAAAAATCATCAAAAGTGACCCTGATCGTTACGGGTCGTCACCCTTTTTCGCAGAGAAGAGCTTTTCGCAAAGAATCTATGCAAAAAACATACCCAACATTAAGTTTATGCGATATACATACACCACAATAAAGTTAGACAGAAATGAGATGGTCTATTTTACATTACCGTAATGCTGTGCAACCATCATTAATTATGTCTAGTGGGATGCATCAAGTAAAGTCAAAAAAAATATTCAGAGCCAAATGCAATTTTGCTAATGGATTTTAAGTTTGTTGACATCAAAAGGGTGCAACAGCTAAAATTTCGCTTCATACACCAACGCATAAATTGTTTTATATGTTTTTATTTTTATTGTGCCCTAATGAGTGTTATAATAATTACTGTTTCTTGTAGACAATTAACAAGACATTAATTTATTAAAAAATAAAATGAAAAGTGCTCATTTAATATGATTTCTTTTTCAATAGGATTATTTTTTTCTTCTCAAGAACTTTCGTCTTGTTCACTCATCAAAAAAAATTTCCACTATAGACTGTGAAATCAAATACAACCCCATTTGGTCAAATTACCCATTGAGCTCTCAAGTTTACTAATGGAAGGGTATATTTTCTCATACATTTCTCAATAGATCGAAGGAAAAAAAATGAAGGCGAAAAATGATGTAAAAGTCAAAGGGGACTTACAAGAATGTTTTCCCAGCTTTTCTTTTACACACTGCGTTTTATGAAGTTTTCGTGCGAAGAATATTTCAGCGAATAAACACCACACAAATAGACAGCAGTGTAAGGACATACATATATATATAGGTACATAGATTAGTTCATCGTCCGTATCATATTGTATTTGCTTTTCTTGCCATGGAATACCCAAAAGAACAATTTACTAATAGAATACAAACAAAAGGAAAAGTGTAAAGATAATGTACATTCCTTTTTTTTTTACTTATCTATTAACTTTCTTGTTTTAGGAATACAATGCAATATTATGTCATTTATGTTATGTAGATTGAATGCATTTTATTCTACTGCTGTTTGCATTTTTCTATTACACTCTTTCATTTTAATTGTTTTTCATAAAAAAAATGAATGTCTGCAGAGAAGCAAAGAAAATCATTTTCTGCAGGAAATTGCATTTGAATTAAGAATATAGAATAAATTTTAACTTTGACACGAGCATGAAAGTTTGAGAGATATGGAAATATAAAAAGAAGTTTTTAAATTGTGTTATACAACTGAACTTTTAGGATGACACAGAATTCCCTCGAATCACTATATTCTTGTAAAGTAACATTGAGGACTTCAAAGTTAGGAAGTTTCAGTTTATTCATTAGTTGAATTGAATTCTAATAAAATGTTATGATGAACAGGGAAAGATTCCATTTGTGAATTTATCAAAAAAGCCCCCCCATAAAGAAAATTCTAAATTTATCATACAAAATCAATGAATTTAACACATTTCTGTCTCTTGATAATCTCTGTCAAATCTGTTAAAATTATTTGCATTATTATGCAATAATATGCAATATTCGATAAATAATAGAACACACCATGAAAGCTTTATGCAAAACTTGGGAAGGGTAGCTTTTTGATATCTACCTAGAGTTCATACTTCTACGAAAAAGCTCATTTTGTCTACCTTTATGTTTTAAAAATAAAAATGATCACAGCAATAAAATCTATGACAGTGTTATTAAATGTTCAAATATTTAAAGTTCCCATATCATTGCTTAACATTTTCATGGCAAAATTCACTCGCATAAAACATTTTATATTACATACATACATACAGCTCCTGTAAGCTTTTATTCTATGTTGTTTTCCATTTTGTGCGATATGGAGCCACATACGGGATTTATCTTTTAATGCATCTCTCGTCAAAAATTCTCAATACTTCTTCAACAAACATTTCATCCCTTTTTTCTCAATCCGTAGTGTTCTTTTTTTTTTGACTTTCCTTTAGAATGTCTCCGTTGGGAGTTTTTGTTCTGGAGGCGGGATATATGGTGAAAGCAAAAAGGTGATAAAATCAATGAGCAACGCTTTAGGCTTTGCGTGACGGAAACTTTATTTATCACAAGAAAATGTTGATTACCTGAAATTCCTTCTTTTGTTTTCTTTCAATTTAATCAAAATTCTTTGCAAAAGTTCTCATGTAAATAAGTCAGTTTGAATATTTGCTAGAGAGCTTACACGGAGTATTTTATTAGTAAATTATGTAAAGGTTTTGTATTAAATATTCTTTGTGAATTTAAATTCCATATAGCACCACACACACAACTTTAAGGTTGCTACTGGGGCAACTTTTCACTCCTTCAAGTTGTGAAAGTGTTTCAAGCAATCCCTTTTCTGTTCTACTCTACTGAAATATATGCGAAATGGCTTACCCTCGATTTGTGAATATTTTTTTTGTCTTATGGAAGGGGTCGATGCCATGACGTAGTGACTTTATTATACAACTTTACAATAGAATTAAAATGAGATGAATTAATAAATTGTATGCTTAGAGTGAATATACTAACCTCCCACCCATCTGCCCTTCAGTGTTGGTTCTTCTCATGCCATGATGCCAGGCATCGTTGATATGTATAAAGAGGTCGTTTATTTTCATTGTGCGAGATAATACCCATAATACCATATTTAAATAAATTTAATAATAAACCAAGTGCTTAAGGTGTCAGGGAAGTTGTATAAATTTGTAGGATAAAATATTAAATTTACTAGCTTTTCCGCATACACGTGGAAAATTGTCCGCCTATGACTATGCGGAAATCATGAAGACTCCATTTCTGCGTGATTTGCTTTAATTTTCTCCGGGTCTGATGCTGCACATCTAATGGAAAATGATAATGAAATTCGCTGAGTGGTCTCCATCAGAAGGAAGGAATGTTGATGGAAAATTTCCATTGAGGACTACGTGAAGTAAAATATGTAATAAATGGAAGAAATTGACACGAGACGTATACGCACATTTGTGGTGCCACATTACATACATTTGAGGTGCTGCGATAAATTTTCAGGTAAAGGTGTGGGAGATACATTAGATGTTACTTATTAAAGGGAAAATTAAATTTCTTTAAAGACTTTAATCATCACAAAAATAAAATATGTTAGAAAAGAAAAGTTAACTACATACATGGCATCAAAGGTTAACAGATTTTCTGCATTATAATGAAAATTTCCTTTCATTTTCCTTGTTAACTACTAATGAAAATTGGTGTAAACAACGAAGTTGAACACCGACTAATACAGAGACCGAAATATTAAATTTTCTTTAAAAATATATATAGCAACTAGCTCACCCTTTTATCCTTCCCATACATATTTTATACATAATAAGATATTTAACCTTTTTAACGCATAATTTGTTTATCTTATTTACGCATGCGTGTGTGGTATTCTATAAAAATTTAATTATTTAATTGTACAACAAGTCCTATACTAAAAACTTATATGTTGGTACTTAAGGATAATATAGCACAATACTCTTGCACAAATATAGCCCTATAGTGCTTTTATATTTTTTTTTGTTTATGGCAACCAATATAGAAATAATGAACCCTTCCGTGGGAAAATGTTGACATAAAAAGGAATTGAGTGAGAAACACAGAATTGGCAAAGAGTCATTTATACCAATATAATAGTATTTCTCTTTCCCCAAGGGCTTCCGTCGGTATTGGTAAGACTGGGGAATGTGATGTGCAATGGGGGAAACACATGTTCTACTTGACCCATTTGTCATTTTGTCTCACAGGATCTCACGAGAACCTCACGGGAGATACTATGTGTAACACAACCATTGACTATGTCGGAATATTATCGCTTTCCCTAATTTTGCAAAGATGTCGTGCTAAATATTTCATGACAACATCTAACATTTCCTTCCTCATACCAATATAACTCAAATGAAAGGTCTCAATTCGCGACATTTCAGTACGATTCCAAGGTGCTTTTTTTCGGTGTGGATGTTCTTACTTCCCCCTTAGCATTTGCGTGGGAAAATTTGCTCGTCTATGGAAAATTTTCTCTCATGGTTGAAAATGGTACAGAGAATATCCCGTCTCTCTCTCACTTGCTCTCATGGAAAATGATGAGCTTTGTGTACGTTGAGAGAGCTTTCAGCTCTCACCACCTTTTGGGTGTATTTGTGAGGGGCTTCCAGTATTTCTTTCACTTTTCATGGAAAATACTGAATTATAAAGCATGAGAGTGAATGAGTGAGAAGATCAATGGATGGTTTTGTGTGTGTGTTGTCTGTGAGTTGAGCACAAGAAAATCGGCTCAGTTGAGTGGAGACCACCCGAAAAATACCACCCTTTAATGCGTGATGATGACCTAGAATCGATTCCTAAATTAGAAAAAAAGCCCAATAAACTGTACAATTCCTCCTTCATTTGGTGTCTGTGTGTTTTAGAAAAAGTTGTTGTTAGATAAAATCGTATAAAACTATTAGAAATAACCCTCCTTAGACAGTCCCCTCCCTATGTGTTAAACCCAATTAAACGTATGTGAACCACCACACTGTGTGTCGCTGTTAAAAAAAAGCTCCCCTTCTCCGGAAAACGAAACAAATGCTTATAAAGAACACTTGAATTAGTTTTTGTGTTGCAAAAGAGCACTTTTAATATATTTAAGCACAATATTAGTGTTTTTTTTCTATTTTTTAAATGTATATAATTATTATTTTTTAGTTTCCTACTATATGTACCTATCCTATATCCCCATAATAGTCTTTTGTGTTGTGATACCTCCCTATATCATATGATGTACTCAAGTGGAGCATCCATCTGAATGCATCTCTCAGAAGAGCACCCCCCTCCCAGTACTTCCATGAATGTGCTTTCAGAAAACTTCCATGTGTTTTGTGATCAATGGGAAAGCAATAGAATATTTAGCATAGTAATGTAATGCTGCTGACCTCTGAGCAAATCTATATTGATGTTTCTTTGTCACACTTTCCCTAAAGTGCTGGGGTATATTTGGCAGGGAAATTTGCTCTGGGCACTTTCGCTGTGTGCATTTTCGGAGGAAAATGGGGCCAGAGTCCTTTCTTTCACTCCTGCGTATTTTGGTTTCCTAACCTCTGGCGTTCCTACGCCAAACGTCCCAAGGGGCGTATAAATTAGCGAATGAAAGGCACATGTACAGTATTTCATCGTGAATTTCTTTCCCATTTCCTCCATGTGACATGCATTTAAATTGGTGTTTATAAATAATTTACGATTGAATTGGAATTTTAAATTGTAATGCTAAGAAAATGACTACACGTGTGCTTACCTTGAATATTATGTATGTAAATAATAAATAGTAAAGGTCGTATATTGCGGTATCTACTGAAAACGTGCACTATTTGTTAAGTTTTATTTGTTGGTAACCATCTGTTTTTAGTCTATGACATGAAGGAATAATCAGAATGACTAAATTGGCTAGGTTTAGTATTTTAATTATTCTTATTTTCAGTGGAAACTTTTACTTTATTTGTAAATCACTGAGCTGCAAGTAAACGCTGAGGCAGAAGGTCATGGAAATGACTTAGGCTGACAAGAAACCAGAGCTTTTGAACACTGAAGTTCTACTTTATTACTCACTTCTGAAAAAACTTTTGGTTTTAAAGGTTTAGCCTTATCCATCTCTTGGATTAACCTTTGAATCCTGAAGGAAGATTTTAGAAGGAAAGAACGGCGAAAAGAGTGTTAGAAAAATCGTAAAATAAGTGATAACTAATTTGGTTACCAAGGAGATCTAAAAGATCCGACTATGTAGTCTACCAAGACTACCTAGAACTATTCGTTTCGTACTATATGTGGCTTAAATTAGGATGAGCCATTATTCATTCAAAATTAAGAAAAATCGCGATTATTAGAGAGGGGTTGATCAAACCCTTATGCTTTTGATCTAAATCCTTACCCTTAGTGGTTAAGTTTTGTGCTCAAATATTGCTTAAAAATATTTCTAAGTTTTTATACTCAATTTAAAATTTAAGAAAATGGTTTTCTTACTATATAAAAGCATCGAAAATTAAGTGGAATTTAAGACGGTAGCCTATAACCGAAAAACACATAAAATGCTGACCATAAATTTTTGCATTTATTTGCCCTTTGGATTATTCTCACCATACAAACTGAACAACTATTGATGCCAAAACTGCAATGCGAGTATTCTCAGTAATCTATATACATATCATATATACAAGTTAGCAAATTGAAATATATTACGGTGACATCGTTAACATGTCTGAAGATAACCATTTATATTGTTTTCTTATTTTTATCACAACATATAATTTCATTACATGTATACATATTTTTACAAAATAATGACATTTAAATGTCGTCCTTTTCTTTTATCTATAATCTGATTGGAAATGACAAAGTTGAGTAGAAAACATTTTGGCCGTATTTTCCATGATTTTGAGCAAGAGCTAAAAGTGTCTGTCAAGCAAAAACGGGGGAGGAAAAAGTGAGTAAGGTATAGCCTATCTCAGGAGGAAGTATTCACTTTTGGCATTTATATTCGCATCACATTTAGCACAAGCGATTAAGTGTAACAAAATCATTATTAACCTTCTTTCCAAGGCTTTGGAAACTGTTTTAGATGCAGGAAAAGTACTCTACATTCTCAAGCTTTTTGCAAGAATTATAATAACTATACTACTGCACGGATAGTTAGTTATGACTTTTTTATAATTGTTCTTTAATTTTATAAAAAAAAACACAGTTTGAAACTTTATGAGTGCTTTTTTTACTTGTTGCATGGCGATTAAATAAAAACATTTATACGTTAATTTAGGAGTTTTCCAGTTTATATAGTTTATCTGTTTTATATTATTTTTAAATTAACGATTGTTTTATGTCTTTTGTTATGTTTACAACTTTTTATATAGGATATTCTAAAAGTCATTAAAAATTTTAACAAAAAAGAAATGAAAAAAAATTGTTTTTTACATTTTATTTAATAAAGCATTATATATGTTTCGAAAGCTTTGTGATTTTTTTTATTTAAATTTAAATCATTTTGTCATTTCAAAATAGTTTTCAAAAACTAACTTCATTTTAAAATGAAATAATCGATGAAATTATGTTTTTAGCGTTAATCTTTACCATATCTAACTCAAACGATTTTGCTAACGTGTTAAGGAATTCCCTCCACCTCTTTAAGGGTATCGCGACTTACTCTTTGCTTTTTTTTTCTAAGAAAAGCAATCATTTTAATCAAACATACATAAGAGAAATTCTGAAATAGTGTGTGGTAAAAGAAGAAAACTAATAAAAATAGGAGTTTTTATAGCTTCAATCTCCCACTCAAAAAGAATGATTTTTGTCGCACAAAAGGACTTCCTCGTGAAATTGAAAGTGAAAGTCTATTTGGGGGAGAGCACAGTGTGAGCTTTTTGCGCGTATTCGTGTTTTATGGTTGTTTTAAAACCCAATAAAATTTCACGCTATGTATCGTGTGCGTTTTTCTGCCACGAAGGAGGAAACAGCCAGGAACATTTTCAGCCCAACACTTCACCCCAGTATAATATTCTTTCTCTCGTTTTTGGATTTTTCATCATCCCTTTTGCTGGCATTTTCAACACTCATGCATTAATTTTTCATGCTGATGTTAAGAGTTTTTTGCATCACAGCGAATTATCCATTCTATGACTTTAGTGCAATTTTTTTACGGGAGGTCATGTGCGTTTTGCCCTTTTTGGCGGGGGTGTGGGTGAATTTGAGAATTCATTTCGAGTTTTATCGTCGAAATTATATTTCTGCAAAACACATGGAATGACGAAGATTAACCATGAATTTCTGAAATGCATTCAGGGAGTTTGTAATAAGCATATTTGTATTAAAAGAACAGTGAAATTTGATGGTGTATACATCCCACTTTTGCTCATCAACTCCGCAGTTAAAAGCTTGTTTAATTGCTACATTTAAAAAAACAGTAGGTACACACACACACAGATCGTGCAATTGAGATTTACGTGAAATGGTTTTGTGTAATGGCAGTGGTTTTGTATATTTCACTAACCATTAAAAATGGACATGCTAAAGAATGAGGTAATCATGTGAGGAATTTAATAATTGAGGGGCTACAATGCCACCGCACATAAGGCATCCCATGGTCCATCTTTGGTGAGTTAATCAACCACCCATCAAGCTGAATAATACAGAAGGATCTGCAGAATGTTATCCGCCGTCGGACACCTCGTCGTCAGCACCTGGATCTCCCGTGGCGACAATTGCGGAGGTGGCCGAATTGCCACGAGGCGGAAACATGACTCGCAGATTTCATGTTAACTACCGCGCCTTGGGTATGTCAGAGGAAAGTTGTTCATCATCATCGTCGACCAAAGCGGGTAGAAATGTCAACTTCCCCAGGCGCGGTGTGCCAGAAGTTATATCACTGGCCAGCGCTGGATCACGCAGGGGATCGCGTTTCTTCCAGCGTCCGCGATCCATGTCCGCATGGAGTGACATCAGTCGTGGTAGCATGAGATTCGATGAACGGTAATACTTTGAAACATCTTAAATGGTTTCAAGTTTAAAGCGTTTTTTTTTGTTAAATTGAATCAGTTTGAGCTTTTATAAAGGTTTGAGCTTAAACGGTTTTCCTTGTCTATATTGGTTTTGATGGAAAACTTATATTTCAGTATAAAGACGTTATTACGAGTCTATCATTAAATAGATTTAGTTTAGTGAAACAACTAAACGGCTATTGCATTTCAATTATCAGTT
Organism: Lutzomyia longipalpis; assembly: GCF_024334085.1. NCBI lineage: Eukaryota > Metazoa > Arthropoda > Insecta > Diptera > Psychodidae > Lutzomyia > Lutzomyia longipalpis. The sequence goes on from NC_074709.1 coordinate 22,116,525, forward strand.
TACGATTTAATTAATTTGATTTTTATTTCCTTACATCAGGCCTTACATTTAATAATATTTTTCTAACGTTTAAATTTTTTCCAACTTAACGGCAGATATTTATTTTCTTTCGTTTATATATATTTTTGTTTACTTCGACGTTTCATATCTACCGTGTGATGTATTGAATTCTGACGCTTTTTAAATTGTTTAGTAGTAACCAACTGTAGTAAAAATCATCAAATTTTGCTTGTTCGAAAACTTTTTGACGGTAATGTGTACGATGCCGAGGAGACCAAAATTATCTCTCATTCACTCATGGTAAGGTTTCGAAAAGCTGCAGTCATCCTTCCCTCTCAAAATAGGTCAAAAGTTAAGATTTTAATAGCCGATTTCAGCGGGTTTATGCAAAATGTATCTCATCACCTCTACATAGTTTGGAGGACATGGAACAAAAATTAATCTTGATTTTGAAACTATTTAATTGATTTAATTACTGTTTACGTTATATCTTCAATCAATTTTGTGGAGAACTTCACTTTTACAAATCAATAAAGGTCAATAAGTTACTTCTGTGAAAGTTCTGTAAGAACTTTGAAACTTCTTCATTTAGTATTTTGCGAAGAGAACTTGTAAAATAGGCGGTATCTTTTTTAAACATCAAACAATTTTGAAAATGCTTTTACGTGACTCATCAAATTAATTTAATGAATCAGATAATGCTTGTCAGTATGACTGGTGGTTTTCTAGGGGTGATTTTTTTTTCTAATCATGAAATTTAACAAAAATAATTAAACAAATTTTGTCATTTTGGTCTCGTTTCAGGTAAGAGAGAATGTCCTTTGTTGACTCCAATAATAGAGAATGTCCTGAAAAGTAAATGAACGATGGTAAGTTGGTTTTCCCATTTACATGTATTGACATCTTTAACGATGAAGTACTTTTTTTGACGGGTGGTTGGGGGAGGGGATGTGCTAGGGGAGGGGTATAAGAGATACATGAAAGCTCAGCACGATGGCGCTACAGATACCCTCCCCAATTGCCCGTATATATAGAAAAAGTTTCTTTCGGTGTATTCGAGAATGAGGGGTAAATGCGAGTGCGGGAGCTTTTCATCACCAGAGAGCGATCCATTTTGAGCTTGCACTTCCACCCAATATGAGATGCTGATACAATGCGAATTCGCATTGGTATTGAATGGTGAATGAATCCAAGATTTGTCATGGCATGAATTCCCTCTCAATCGCATTCGACATTCAGGATATTCCGTGGTCATGTTGGGCTTCTCGTGTTAATCAATCAAATTGAGAAAATTGAATGAGATTGATTTACGAATTTTCCTCCGAGGTAAATAACCTTCATCGTATTGCAATTTTTTTACCATACAATTTTAACACTCAATTTGACAATAATTTTAGACACTCGCTCATATACAAAGAAAAACTCACTTTTCGCTACTCACACCACATATGAGGGTGAAAAAAAGTTTGAAAAAGATCAGGAAAAGGAGAAAATTGAATTTCCTTCATCTCATTTAAATACCACAAACGTACTTTCTGTGAGTGACTTTTCCATTTACTCTTGAAAAATTTGGAACTTTACAAAAATACTTTCCCTTTGCCCACAATGCATCTGAAAAGCTTTTTAATTTATAAAAAAAATGACAATTTTTGTTTTAAATATATCGTACTTTTGTAGATATTACTAAAATAAAATGAAAATTAACTTCCTTTGAAAAAAAAAATATTAAAATGATTTTCAAGGGCGCATTTTCTTAAGTATTTAATATTGAAGAAGATTAGTTTTAAAAGGGAAGGGTAGGAGGGAAAGGAAGAATACCAAAAAAAAAAACGATTAGTTGAGAAGAGCACGAGAGAAAAATGGGGAGGATTTGTGTGTGAATTATACGATTCACACTCATTGAATTTATCTATTTTCGGGTTTTCTTTCGTCCCGATAAAATCCTTCTGATACAGCAAAAGAAGATGGAAAATTTGCCAATTTAGGAAACCATCCGATTCATCTCAATTCGCGCATTTTCGTGTGATATGGAGCGTATTTTCGACGCTATTCCACCACATTAATTTTCCTGGGGTATTCTTTCCTCGCGCCAATAAAATGAATAACTTTATTTTTTTTATTCTAAATTTATTGCATCCGCTTTTTAATTTTTTTCTGTGTGATTTTTCTTTTAGGGTTTGTTAAGGAAATATATATTTACCTATTGCGTGCAAAGTGGTAATAGGTACTGTCTATTTTGTCTGCACGATTTGCTAATTTGTCTGAGGTATAGAGTGAAGGTACATAATTGAAATTGTTAAGCACTGTTCAACGTTTTGTCAACCTGTCAGTGCATTTTACACAGCAAATATTTACCATGATATACCCCTTTCAGTACTGATTAATTTGACGAAGTTGTTATACTCAATATGACAAAGTTAATCGATATACTAAGTTGATGCATTTCATCATGTACATATGTAACAATTTATGTGAAGGAGGAACTTTCTTGTACAGTCCTAATCAAGAACGTCAATATAGTTTTCCCACCCTATTACAGTCTACAGCTAATTACATTCTATTGTACCAATTTTCTATCTTGTCTCGAGAAAGAGCCCTTCATGTACACATCATAAAATTTTCCTGCTGTGGGACTAAAAGTCAACGACAGGGGACGCTTTTATACATATACCTATATTGTGAATATATGCCATGTCAATTCATTTACTCACTAAACACAATTACACGCCATCAATGCCTCAGTAGAGAAGATTCATTTTTTGTGGTCATCACATACATAAGGAAATTCTAGCAATATATGCACAGTACGTGAAAAAGACTGATATGTGTACAACAAAAAGGTCAGAGTTGGGACCTACAAATAATAAAGAGGAATGCTCGCTCACCTCACCATTAGGCATTAGGAGCACATTATGTGGTCAAAGTGGCAATTTCACGTGCTGAGTGATATTAGAAAAACTCTGAGAGATGAGGAAAAAAGAGAGAATCCTTACAATTCAGGTTCCACAATTCCTTCTTGAGTGACACTTTACACAAAAAGTCCCGTATATATAAGCTATTTATACATAGATCTTATGAAAATTTTATGTGAAATTCGTAAATTGAATCAACTTTGGAGGAGTACCTATATCTACTCACGGTGGGATGTGATTTGGGGGCTTTTTTCTAAGAAAATTACCTTGCTTTTCCCTAAATTAAATTTTACATTAAAAATATTCAGAATGTTTAAGAAAAAATCTTTTCAAAATTACTCAAACTATGCAATATTACCAACCTAATTTTATTACGGATCTTGTTGAGTTTATTACTTCATTCTTATTTTAAATTTATACTTTTTGAGCTCAATGATGACTTATTTGTTGTAAATGATACTATATGCGTATACCTACATACAGGCGGTGATGTTACTAGATATGTTTTGATGTAATATGTAATGCTATTTGATTCAGGGATCTAAAAATATTTCATGTATAAACTAACTGGTCGCACATGACTTACAAAGTTTATTTTAACTGCCTCTTATGCAATGTTTTGTGTAATGTTTTGCATAAAATTAGAAAATGTGTTTTCTTTAATAACCTTTGCTTCAGAGTCAATATCCTGATTATTTATAGGGCAGGTCTTTTTTTTATTATTTAAAGAAAATTATATAAAATACTTGATATAAAGTTGAAGACTTTAAAATCTATATAAATACTCCAAAGTTTTTAAGTAAAGAATATGACACCAGAACCATCGAAAACTTTTAATTGATTTCTAAAATTTTCACTTAATTTGCCTTTAAATCAATACTCCTTTTGACAGTGGAAGAGCTTAAAGTATAATCTTGGAAATGTCACGTGTATCGATCACATAACAACGTTAAGCACGTTTAAAAGCAAGTATCAACGACGAGCGACTCAATGAAAATTTTCCAATGTTATATGGACAAGAGAAGATAGAGATAAATCGTGAAATAGGGCATTTAGTCCTTAGATGTGGCGATAGCAAAAGAACTCACCACAAAACTACACCCACATGTAAAAAATGAATGAGGAAAAAGTAATAATTATTTTATCATAGTCAATTTTTTGTTATTATACCCATAATAGTATACCCATTCGCCTAACTAAATACCTTTCCATTTACTATTTTCCAAAATATAGAGAAGAGAATGATGATAATTGGCTGAGATTAGACTGTGCGAGATATGTAAAAATTAAAAGTTAACGTCAAACATGGAATTCAATTAGAATCACCCCCAAAGGGAAAAGGGGAGGTTTATGTAGTCAGTATATTATGTATATTTTTTCTGTTTCTCTTTGTAATTACTTTGTGGTAGGTTTTTTTTGTTACATTGGATGAGTCTGCAATCCAGAAGTGTCCCAAGAGTGAGATTTTTTTCTCTGACACAACCCTTATGGTAGGGATGGAAGGATAAAATTGGCGCCAAAGAAATCTAATATTCAAATTTAGCTCACGAAAAGCTTACAGAATTATATATATTTTAACCATATAAGATGGTGAAAGTGGGCGGAAAATTGGGGGTGATTTTCTTGGTGAAGAAAATCTGTGGACATAGTATATTTTTGTGGGGGATGAAAGTAAAGTGAGAGTTGCTTTAATTGTGAAATCAAATTTAAATTAAGAAATCTTCCATGAAGAAGAAAAATGTCGCAAGAAGCCTCCCAAGTTACTCACTGCGTGTAGAGAATTTTCCATTTGACAGAGGGGAAAGCATGAGAGAAATTATCGCTTAATGATTTATGCAAATTAAATTATTTCGCTATTAAACAAGAAAATTAATTTGTATATTTCCCCACACTCCACGGCGTCACAGTCATCCACCATGTGCCCACGTGAATGAGAAAAAATAAATGTGCTCGTGGAAGACGTTTAATTGACGTGTGGGCTTCATTCTATGATTTCAAATTCAATCAAATGGTAGATTAATTAAATTTATAAATAGATGAATGTACAATAATACTTGTGAACTTTCACATAAAGAAATTTTATTTGCTTCATATTTTTCAAAATATGTTGTAAAATATTTGTTTTTAAAGTAAATTATGATGAGAAAAAATTTGTTTAAATAATAAATTTAAAAAATTCAAATCATTTATCATGTGCGTAGGCCATTAAATTCATTAAAGAAACATAAATTGTGCTTTAACAGTGATATATAATACTTTCATCTCTTTATTCTTCAATTAATCTTGACATTCTTTGAAGAAATTTAAATTAAATTATATTTTGATGACCTTTAAATTAGGTATCAGTTTCAAGGAATTAATCAACTGTTTTGCTTCAAAAGTTTAAAGTGCAAAGTGCTGTTATTAGAATATCTATATATACATATAAAAGGGTTTTTTCACCAATAAATTGAAACTTTAGATCCCTTTGTACATATTGATTCTGTGAGTTTGCGACATTATCGAGTACTTTACTATGTTAATGTCTTCCCTGGGGGTGTATCTCCGAAGCTTTTCCATGAAGGAATTTCAAAGCAAGAAAATAAACTGAAAGAAAAAGAAAACAAGAAATGCATCCTTCCAATTTTTATGAAACTTCTGTTGGAACATTGATGCCAAATTCTTAGAATACTTTGAGGAGAAAGAATTTGAAAAATTTCTGCATGAGTTTTCCAACATAAAAATAAAATATATGGCTATAATGATTTGTTTACAACAATAAAAAATCACATTCTTATTCACCTCTGATACTATTTGTCCATATTCATATTTTTCCATATATTTCTCATTCTCCTTCCTATCGTATTTCCCACAATCATATAAGGAGATATGGTTATAGAGAGAAAGAAAATATCCTTAGTGTGTCATAAGAAAATTGAATAGAACAACCCAAGAGGATGACAATGTGAAAGCCGTATATCTACTGTTGAAGAGGTGGGAGAATTGTTGGTGGGGTTGAACATTCATCTGCAACAACACTATTGAATATTAACATGAACACAATGAACTTAATAAATTGAGTTTATTCGTGCTGGAGTAATTCCTCCCGAGAAAACTTTCTTCTTCCAATTATGAGATTCCTCATACCAACCAACCCAAATAAGACTTTTATCGCACCAAATTCACCCAATTATTGAAAATCCCGAGAGAATTGGTGTTGGATGAAGAATTAGGGCATCTATTTCTGGGGGTTCGCGTCAATTTTCAATGATGAATTTTAACCTATGAAAAGTGAACCTGTAGTTTATTGAGTTTGTGGCCAAGAGTGCAGAGAAGACCGTGTAATTTTGCACCAGAGCACTCGAAAGATTCTTGTTGCTCCACAAAAGCTCGTACTGTAGTGTTGTATCGACTGGAACTTTCTGTGAAGAGTGAAGAGTTTCATCTCAATTATTATCAAAGCCTTTCGAGGAGTTGTCTAGTGGAAAGTCTTGTCTGCACTCTTATGTTGCTATCTCGTATTTTTTATGTTATTTTTTTTTAAGAAAACAACTATTGCATTGTATTGAGGGCTAAAGCTTAATAAGAAAAATTAGGGTGCTTTCCAAAAATATCTTTTATTGATTTTCTTATCACTCTGAATTTCTGTTGTCTGTAATTTTAATCAACAATCCTTTTAATACTGATAATCACTGAAAGGTAAAAACAAAATAACTCATTATGTATAATATTATTATGTACAATACATGTAGGTAGATGTAATTTTCTATCTATGGAAAAATTCAAAAAGTGTCACGTCTTCAGAGCTTTCGTTGAGCTTTCGAACTTTCTTGTGAAGCACACACAAAGCTACTTGGCCCTCAATGAAGGATACTACGGCATGTCATCGAATCTATGCGATGTGGAGGATGGTATAATGCAAGGGTGGTGGACAGGACACTCAGTCTGAGTGGAAGAGATACAAAATGTATCCAGTATGTCGATGATCCTGTGTATGAACTCCATATTGGGTTACCTTCGGACTCATCCACATTGACTCATCGGCATGTGATGGTGCCACAAGAGCGCCCCACATTGAAGTGAACTTTCCATGGCGGGTGCGCTGAACCACGAGCTTTCTCGGGAGAGCCAGTTGTACTCGAAACGCCGCAACGAACACATCACACTGTTTTAAATCGTCCCCGCAAAATCACGGTTAAATCGTATTTCTCTCGTATACAGAGCACCATTTTCATTTCTTCATACCCAAATTGATCTCTTTCACACCTTCAAGTGAATGAGAGGATACAGTGGCACACATTAGATAGAAAAATCCTTCAAGAAAATGCATAATTTTCCGTGGAAGGTTCACCGGGGAAGCAAGTGATGCTCTCTATGCACAAAAAAGTTTAGAAAATATAAAAGTGTGGTGTTTTTAAATCCGCGTGGATAAAAATATTGATTAGTATTTTTTTTTTCAAGCAAAAATAAATATTTATGCTACAGATTTTGAGATGAAATTCGCGGAAAAATCCACGCGAGATCATACCGTGATAAATATGCGGAGATAAAAATAGAAGAAATTCTATTAAGTGAAAACTTTATGAAATGAGATGAAATGAAAAAATAACCAGCGGATATTGAAGAAATTATAAGGTGAATTTGGTTATAAATATTCCTTCTTGTAAATCCTTCTTTTGTCCCCTTTTATTGAAATGATGCATTCCCGATTTTTTTTTGGGAAGATGCCACATGGGGGTGAAGAGCCAGAAAGCACGACATTGAAATTGACCATGAATAGCCGAAGTTTCCCGGCGTGAGAGAGAAAGCACGCACCTCGAAACATTTTCGGGGATGTCAGATATTTTTGGGGGTGGGTGTATAAATGAATCAACATACTGACTCATTATATATAATGCATGTCCAATGAAGTCTGAGGTTGAAGCAATCGATAATATGATAATTTGGGAGTGGGATATTGTCACATGAGATAGACATTTACAATTTACATGCACATTGTCATTGTTAAGCCACATCTCTCTTGAGAATTTGAAGTTGAATTTTGAGAAATTTCACATTGATTGTTCTCAATAAGTTGAATGACAAGGTTTCGTAGGAAATTCTCTGTGAACATTAAATTATCTATGAACTAAAACTTGAGTTAATTACTTGAAATTGAAATGCATTCCTACTTAAATATTGATACAAATTAAATAATAATATTCCCGATATTAAGTTAGGAACTTACTTGAGTTTTTTATGTCAATGATAGTTTTTTTCTGTTTTTTATCCTTCGTCCTTATTCATACAAATAGGTTCACATCATTTCTATAACATACCCCTTCGTTAAATGTATGAATCCCAAAATTATACAGACAATGACATATTGTTATATTAGATACATAGCTATCTGATAAAACTTAATAGAACTACATAGTACATGATCCACAAAGAGCACAGTTATTCTTCAAATAATCTGAGTGTATTTATGATAATAACTACATATCTACATGTAATATTTACAGTGCAGTAATTTTGAGATAATTATTTTATACGTATTTTCAATATTATTATTTTTCATTTTAAATAAATTTCAAATTATTCTTGAAATTCAAAATATCTTAAAATTAATTGATGATTCTTCAATATCAGTATCAGTTTGTCTTTGGAATATTAAATTACAGTCCAAACAAATTAGTAAGACGGATAAATTATCTAGAATTATCCTATGTAGAACCGAACCTCACTGTTTCCTAGGACTTTGACTTTAAAACCATTTTTGGTTTGTCCAAATTTTTTAAGGCATATTCAACACCTTAGATCCATAAACGTTAACCTTTTCTCAACCTTTGAGTCATATTTTAAATTTATTTAATTACTTTACTAAGAAATTGCAAAGGAAGGAATTTTGGTTGAGATGTGCTTTCCGGGTTTCTACTGAATGTATAACCAAGATAAAAGACGAATATTCTAATGTTTCATGTGGTTTACATTCAGCAAGAAGCCTTATTTACGATTTCTAAAAGACTAAGATTTTCAGACAAAAAAATTCAAACCATCTTTGAATACCTTAAAGACCTAAATGTCTGTCATAGAGAATATTCCTTAATAATTCGTATTCCTTATTTTTGCTTTAATAAATCTACTACTTACAATTTTAATCTCGATTAGATATATTCAATGAATAGAACTAGGTAGATTTCTCTCCAACTACAACCACTAAATTGCGGTTTAGAGCTTTTCCACAAAACTGGCGACTTTTCATCTCTCTTTTGGAACACACGTAAAATCACTAAAAGGATTGATTTCCATCCAAAACTAACAATTTTGATTGCAATTTCGTGAATAACGCTTTTTCACTGCTAAAAGTGTACAAATGTACAAAAAAGCTTCACTGAAGCACCCCTATCGACCGCATGGGAGCTTAAAAGATGAGATGAATGTCTATGTAAGAATAACAATTGGGGGTTTTTGCGTCTTCCATTGAATCTATTTTCTATCTCTTCGTCATCCCCTCATTTTGTTTGAATGGGTCAACACTTTAGGCGACTTCCTGCTGTTTCCATTATTCTTTCAACGTCCATTGGAAGCCAAACAGCTGGTTCTTCAAGTAAATTAGTGAGATAAGGGAGCGACAAAAATACCACATGGTGAACATCAAGATAGATCAACAGGGTTGATAATAATAAAAAAAATCAATTTGTGATTCCTTTTTTTTTGCGTAGAATATATTCGACTAGAGAGATTTATTTGATTACACCTCTGACATCTCACTTCCGGATTTCGCTTTGTTCTATTAAGTATTTCCGTATAGGTGTATTTGTGTACTCAATAGAGCCCACAGTCATTGATTGGGGTTAGATGAAATTTAATCCACTGCATCTCGGTGTCAATTTGCGCACCTGTCGAAAATTCATCACCATAAATTAGCTGTCGGAAAATTTCCATGAGAAGTTCAATGAGTTTTTGAACGTACAATCAATTGGTTCGCCTTGGTACCATGATAAGTGGTTTCCTTTTTGTTTATATTTCGTCCCTGGACTCATTTAAGAGGGTGGAATTAAATTAAAACGCATAGAAATTTATTGATTTGAATAAGGTATATTTGGGATATTTTATTGAATTCAATGCAATATAAAAAATTGAAGAGAAAAAAATATTAAAATCAAATAGAGATCTTGTGGATAAAATACTCTTACTTGAAGTATATTCATTTTTTATTTTTTTTTTAATCAAACATTGAATTTATGATTTATTCTATTTATTTGAAAACACCGGCAAAAGGAGCTAATGAGCAAGCGCGTTGTCATGGAAGAACACTAACTTCGCAGCAATGTATTGCTCAAATGTCAAATGATAACGTTCTTATTCAATAATGGGAATCATTTTAGGGTCAATTTATTCAAACACTATTAGTGCATTCATTTGAATAAAAAAAATTCGTCCATGGAGGTTCTCTCGGGAGTCCCAGCATAAAATTTTCTGCATATACTTCAATAAATTTGATAATTCAATTGTACTTAATTTTATAAGCGGGTGGTTGATTAACAAACAGTTGATCATCAAATAAATTAGGCAAATGAGGGGAAATTACGTAATTTGTGAAAATTATCGTGGATTTCCGGTGTGAAGATTTCACGAAATTTCCGGCTAGGATATTCGGAAATTAATTTTCCCTTCGTGTAGTTCCAACTGTAGCACATGTTCACGTGTATAGTTTAAAATTACATCCTGAACTGTAGTGTAATCCACAGTCCCGGATTTTGTTTTGTAATTAAATTGAAAGCCAAGGTAATGGACATTAATGAAATTTTGAACACACAGTTGGTGGGCAACGTATTTTACTATTTTCCTAAATCTAACCACTATTTCTGGCCATACGGATGTGAGACAAATGTGAAAGCTCATCAATAATATCGAATTTTCACAGTAATTTGTCAAATACTCATTTTTCCCTATTTTACCCACCTCTCAGTGGTATGAGAATTGGCATATCGAATTGATTGTGTTTTCGATTGAAATACAAAATTACTATGTGTTCCATTTTCACTGTAATTTCGCAACCTTGCATTCGTTATGTGAAATTTATTTGTCCGCACATTCTGTATTTCGGGGTGTTCCACAACGTAAATATGCGCAAATTTGCATGTTTATTTAAATATGCGTCTCGACGAATTAATTTATTGAATACTGGTGCAAAGAATAATTTGTATGTTTTTTATATTCCGCTGTACTTATATGCTAAAATGAAAACATCCATAACAAATTGAAGAAAAGCTTAAATTCAATTTTTTCGCTTTTTTCGAAGTTTTTTTTTTGGAATAATTTTCAAAATCTCTTCAGATAAATAACTAATTTAAATCCTAAAGCTGTTTACCTATAAAAAATATTTTTTTTTCTAATAAGTTTGAAACATAAAATTTAAGAAATAAAACATACATATTTCTTATACATAGTTAATGGTGCTCTCGCATTGAGCACACATATTTTTATTTTATTTATTTATACAGCATGATATGTGCTTTTCTCAGGAAAAACCACCCTCTTCATCCTGGAGGCTATAATAGAAGAATTGCGTTCTGCTGGCAAATCCCCCTTAGTTGATCGCATGTAATCCTCAAAATCATGTCTTTTAAGCTCTTATCCCCCATTTCAATTGTGTCAAAAGGGGTCTTTTATAGTTTCCACATGGAAGTACAAAATTCATGGGCCGTTTTTTCATGGTTCTTTACGAACCCACCTAAAAGTTTCTATGCTGTATCCCAAATACGTGTCTTCTGGGAGAAAACTCAGCGGGTGTTAACATATTATAGGGATCAAACACACCAATACATTATGGGCTTGGTGTGAAAAAACTTAGGTTTCAAAGTTGCGAGAAATTTAACATTATTCTGAAAAGAATATTTTAACTTGATTTTTGAATAATTATGCATGAGCTTTCGTCTGTAAAAAGCTGCATTGACACATTGCCATTGACGCGGAAAATTCTCATATATAACCATTATATGGGTGTATTATAAATATAAATAACTCTCACAGACACATATGGTGGAGCTTATTATATTTTTATAACCTCCATAAAGCATAAATTGTTTTTGGATCAGACAATATTAATTATGATGCAACGCGCTGATCAATTTGCCAATATTAAATTTTTCTATGGGAGATAATAATAGAATTTTCCAATTCATTTCGACTGTTTAATTACATATATTATACACAAATATTGTCTGTATGGCAAGTAGTTAAGTATACAGTCCATTGCATGTTATATACTGTACATATTGTACAATGTACATATTAGATTTTTAGATTAGATTTATTGAAAATTCTTGCCCTGAGGTACATCAATAAGTACACATATTGGACTATACATGATTTACTTATGACTAATAACAGCAAAAAACTAATTCTGGGCAACAATCGTAGAAAAAAAAAAGACAAAGGAGGCAATACATAGATAATCGTGAAAACTAAGTAATACTTGGATTTATAATTTCTGTGATAGAGGCTTTAAATTTTGTAATGTTTTGTTCGTGTTTTAGTTTTTTTTTACAACCTCATATATAGTTCTGTAGGTATTAAGAACAATGCGTTGGAATATGCTACAGAGCTTTCAAATTATACATATGTGCATAAGTACTTAATGTATGTCAACACTAACAAAGCCTGAATTATACTGAGAATTACTAAAGTTCAAATCTCTTAATGAGAGATGAATCCTAATAAAGTTGCTCGTAAACTTCTTCACGGTTCTCTTTATAGAAATCTTTCATACTTTCCATGATAGAAACTTTATGGACCTGACTTTTCATGGATGTATAAAATGATGTCAGTCTCCCCTGGGAGAGGCCCAAAAAAGGGACTGTCGAGTCGACGGAGCTTTGTGTGCCAAACTGAAAGACTTTTCGTCTTTCGATGAATTGATGTGTGAATAAGCGTCAACTTTTTGCATTTTGCTACCTTTGCAGGGAACATTGTTTGAATTTCTTTGATCCAAAGTTGCGTGCAGGATCCAGTTGAAGGATGCGAAAAAAAAGTCGACAATAAAGACGTGAACCATTGGACGTGAGCAAGATTAAGGCGGAGAAAAGGTAGAAAATATACCTCACACATTGGTGTGGGTAGGCTCAGTCTAAGGAAGGGGAGTGAGGATGTGAAAAGATCCATGAAAATGGCATTCTATTGAGGGGGGATTTTGACTTTCTCAGGCGTCAAAGTATCTCCACCGCACTTTCACTTCCTTCACGGTGAAAGTGTTGGTTTATTTATGAAAATATTGTATGTATGTTCCATAAAAGCTTTTCTCCACTAAAGTTTTCTTTTTTGGATTCTCAACGAGTTATTTTCAAGGGGAATATACGTTTTTATTCCCAGTAATATTTAATGGTATTTTCGTCTCGCTTTTTTCTCCTACGCCTAATTCTCATTCCACAAAAAAATAAATATATGCTCCATTAATAAAAATACTTCCTCGAGAATGGCAAACCTCTCTAAATATAAGGAAATTTCTCATGATTTTAATGAGGAAAAAATACAAGACCTTTATGACATAAGGAATCTGATGCTGGACAAAAAAACGTAATGGTGATTATGGAAAAAAGTGAGAAAAAGTCGTGAGTTGAAATCAATAAGTATATGCCACAACTTGGTGGATTATTTTTGGTTGACATTTTGAGTCATTCTCAGTGTTTCTTGAAGCACACTTTTGGTAGGATTTTTCGCTGTAATTTGTCATTTTTGCCGGCTTTTTATACATTTTTTTCTCCCTTTGTTATATATAGAAGTAATGCTAAATCCACGTGACAAAATTATTTTCATCTTAATCGAAATCATGCGAAAAATTTGTCCTGTCATCAATGTTCATTCTTTTAATGGGAGAACCTCTCAAGGCGCCCTTTTTTTTACAAACTTCGTACGGCTTGTAAATTATTGTTTCATTTTATATAATGTAGATAAGTACATACATAACTTGAGAAAATGTATTGGGAAATTTACCACAGTCTATAGATTTTATTATGACGTTATCATCATAAGGGCCGTGATACAAATTTTTAATAATTTTCATTAATTTGTGGGAATTTTTTTCATTATTTTAAGTATTGATTTATTCTGTAATTGAAAAGTTTTATGTATGTACTACATATGTATATTATGTATATAGAAACACATCTTATGCTGTATGCTTTTAATGATTGAATACAACCAAAAATGGAAAATCACGACCTATGACCATTAAAAACAATTTAAATCACCTTAATGCTTTATGTGAAAAACGAAATAGATAACTAAACACGTGTACATTATGTGTAATACCGCAACTAATAATATTTGATCCTTTTTCAATAACCCTTATCTTGAGAATAACTTTAAAAATAACATACATACAAATAACATTTTCCGGTGTATTTCACATAAAAGTAGCCCCCTTCACGGTCAATTGAAAAGAGAATTTCTTGCGGAGAGTATGGCAAAAATGGCAGCAAATTAAATTTTATATCCTTCCCCTAAAGTTTTTTTTTTGGTTAGGTCATCCACAAATTCAGTGAAAATGTAATTTTAAGTCCTTTTTCAAAGGACATTCCTGGAATCACGTGTGTGTGTATATTTTCTCTACCTTCCGATATAACTTCCGTTTTTTGTTGGAATTCCCTGAGGAAAAAGGGAAAGGTGGGGGGAGATGCGAACATTGTGAAAGCACATAAGCAGATCACAAAAATACAATTGGTTTGGTAGGACTTTCACTCAACTCACCCCCATCTCTTGGAGGTACGGATAAAGGAGTTGTTGAATTTGAGTGTAGACAAATTGAGTTTTAAAACAGTGGTTGGGAAAAAAGACAACAATGTGCGGGGAGGAGACTATCTCTCATGGTCCAACGGTTATTTGACTTCCGCTTTTCTTGCTTTTAAGCATTGTGGGATTAAATAATTTACCCATTTTCCCACGAAAAAGAGTGAATGAAGGGAAAATAGGATTAAAAAAAATTATGGAGGGAAGTAGTAATGCATAATGGAACTATGAAAATTATTTAAAATATCCTTTTTAACATAATTACAATGAATCTTTAAATCCAAAGAAACCCCTTATTTATTTACTGTGAATATTATAAAGTACTAAAATAATTCTTAATACGAATCAATGGAGTGTTGTAAAATTTTCTCCAGGATTTTCCTCCCTTGGTTTGCACCCAGAAGCAAATTGTATGTTTGAAGAAAATAGAGTTAACCAAAATGTTTGTATTGTGACCACTAATGCTCTAATCCACATTGATGGTGTCTCACTTGAATGCACATCATTTCTCATTCAAATTAACCCTCTGAAATCCACACAGATTCTAAATTTTATCACAAGTACCTACTCAAAAGTTCTCTTCTCATCCGTCTATTTACTACGATAAAAAAACACACACAGAAGAAAATAAAATAGATTGCTCAATTGAGAAAATTAAATTCTCCACCCATTCGTATGTGGATGAAAATGTATTAAGTTTTGTATTTAATGTATTTCTTATGCCGCTTTTGCAGTAAATGTGTCTCAGGGCAGAGAAGAGCGTTTTACTAGTTACAACGTGGAGGGAAAATCCTCTCATGGGTTCATGTCAACATACACAGAGAAAAAGTTTGCTATTGAATGTATGTTGAATGAATATATAGCATGCAAAAAACGGAAAGACAGGGGTGACGTGAAAGGGAAAAGTGTGTTTGATGACACTCAATTTGGATTCACACTGCTTGAGGAGGATTTATTGATTTTTCTCATACTGTATGCAAACACTGAAGCTCATTATTTGCTCAATCGCATGAACAAATACACCTAAAGTATTACCGAGAAATGAAATTGCAAAAAGGTTTGTGAGATTTCTTGTGAAATTCATAGGATAAATGGAGGATATACATATATGGGATCAAAACGAAATTAAAAAAAGGATAATTTTAGTTTATCTTGTTTTTTTTTTCAGGAATGCAGTGAAAATTATAAATTGATAGTTCAATATCTGACAAATAAGAGTACGAAAATGACATATTAAAGGTTATTTATCATTAAACATCATGCATTACTCTAACTTCAAAAGATGTAAGATGAAAGGATGTGAAGATATGTATCTTTGTAGATGCCAGAGTTTAAAGAGAAGCTTTTAGGGGATTTAACTTTTGATAACTAACATTTGTCTAAAAAAAGGAAAACTTTAAAAGATATCTAATACACCTTAGCATCTATTTTCTTGTATTATAGTTCCCAAAAACATATAAAGCTGTACTTAATTCTGGCTTAAATCAAAAATAATCAACAAAACCATTCTTTGTTGTCAACTTTTTTCCAATAAAAAATTTCTGAGAAAATTGAATTATTACATAATTTTGGTGGATTTAATTAAATAACAAACTTGCTTGCAATGGTTTTGCAACGTAGGCATGCTACCAGTTTGTGGTTTAATTATCTCCTGAAATTAGCAAATAATATAAAGTGTTAATAAGAAGATAATATTCAAGAAAATTGCAAGCGGAAGTTGAGGTAAATTAAAGTTTTCCCCTCGGGTAGATATACTATATATACAATATAAGTTGAATGTAGTAGTGGGAAAGGTGGATGAAAGTTCGTGATTTATACTTTTAGAGTGATGAGGCGCACAAGACGATGATGCATAAGAAATGTAGATTGTAAGTGGATTTCGTAAGTGTCTCACAAGAATTCTCATATTCGTCTGACACATCCCACTGAAATATGGATGTATTTACCAAGGGTATTATTCTGTTAGTCTCACAAAGTGAATTTTGTAGATGTTTTGTAAAGATAGCGAATGAGTCAAATTTATGAGATATTTGCTTTACATGTAATATGAAAAGAATCTCATAAAACCCTTTACATACATGTAAATATACATAAAATATTTTTCATTGTTCTATCATGGAAAGATATCGTCAACCAACGCACATTTTGTTACTTAAAGACAACATCGGTATATTAAACTATAGTTGCTTCTTTATAAGAACTCAATTTTCTCAAAGGAAATAATTTCATTTTAAATTAATTGGAAAATTCTTAACATTTTGCTTTTAACAGAGAAGAAAGCCTTCATAAGAATTCTCTTGTTTGATTTCAAGGATATTCAAGTTGAAACCATAAAAAAAGAAAATTACTTTGCAAATAATTTTTATTTTATCACCGTCTTTGCATATTTTTAGTGCAGAAAAAGTTAAGACTGTGAGAAACAAACTATACAGGTATCTGCGCTTCTCAAGAACTCCTTGAAAAATCAATAACTTTCCATTAAAGTTTCCAAAACTTTTGGAATAAAATTATTCTCTTAAAATAAAGAGAATTTGTGGGAGGATTTCTTTAAGGAAACATAAATAATATGAAATAGCATCCTTCAACAAGATGTATAATTTTTTTAAAAAAGAATCTGTATTAGTCCTCATTATCGGGAGAAAACCACAGAAACTCACAAATTGATGTTGTCTAATTTGTAGGTGGTGTAATAATACGCGCAATTCCCCCCCATGAACTTCCTCAATGAATATCTACTCAACTTCTTCACCCACCCACACAAACTCCCGCATAGAAAACTTCTTGCAAGAAGAACGCAAAAAAAAGAGAAATGACAAGGAATCGGACAAGTTTTCGCGTTAAGCTTAATTGAATGTGAAAGGAAGACGAAGTTGATAGAATAAAGCACATTCATAAGGATACGAAGGACTCTTGTAATGGTGTGACATTAAATATCCATTTACACACCATTTTCATTGACATTTTTGATCAATTGATCCAACAAATGTTAAGCAATCAATATGAATCGTTCACTATAATCCCACTATTTCTTCTAAAGTTTTCCGTGAGAAAGGAAGAAATTAGCTGAGAAAGATGCAAAAACTCGAGGTTTTATACTGCAACTTTTTAATGCAAAGTATCGACCAACTACATACCTATATTAATGCGCTATATATCGGTATTTCGCAACAATTCTGAAATTAGTATTGGGAAAAGATTAAAAAGTCAGCAACTTGGATTTCTGCTGAGAGTTCTTCTGTGGTTGAACCCTCCGTATTGTCAAGCTTCACAAATTACTTTCGCCGGATTATAACTTTATGAAAGTTATGTGTGTACAGTACATACATGTATTCTGCGCCATAGTACCCTACCATCATGAAAAACACATTGAAGAAAATTGATAATAATAGTAGCAGGGGCGATAAATTACCCCCAAATCCTCAAGAGATTAGCACAGATATCTATTTTAATATTATGTATGTATATAGTGGAAGGTTCTATGTATTGTCTAAGGTTATAGGTAATTTAGTGAAGTTTTTAATATAATTTTTTTGAAGACGCATTGTAATACAATCCCCAAGGTCTGACTTATTGAGAATTAAAGTTTTACTTAAATCCGCATTTTAAACTTGCTCAACTATCTTATGGGAATATGTACATAAGTTATCATAAGTCAACTTTCTGTTTTTTTTCACTAAATAAATCTAATAAGAATAAGAGAAATGGCTAGATAATCTTCTTGGGGAAAATTGCTACAATTTCTTGAGATAAAGTTGTTGACATTTGAGCTTTATACATAATACAGCATATCCTGCTGGTCGATATACCAAGGAAAAGTCCAGGATTAGGCTAAAGAACTCATTAAGTAGATTCTATGAGACTCGATTTATTTCTATTGCCGATGATTATATCATTTTCATGTCAGCTTCCCCGCATCGTCCCCCTTAAGTAGCCATATACATAATATTTTGTGACTGAGGATAGAAAAATAAATGTGTAGTAAGTTGATTGACGTAGAATGACAATGGAAATTGAAAAGTAAATCAATAGCATGCACGATATTCAATTGATATGAAACCACACACTACAACCCTTAACTGGAATGTGGGGGGTGGTATATTTATTCAAGTCAAGTAATGAGTTTATTCTTCATACCTTTTTTGTCGAATGCAACGTACCTACCTACCTGTAACCGCACTGTGTTGGTTCATATCACTCCTTTCCTCTTTTTGCTGTTATTTATTCTATTTGCCAACGCCCACAGAATTTACCGCCACCAGTGTTTTTTTTATTCCACCTCAAACCACTCCCTTACTTACATTATTCTTGTATGAAAGACTGTCGTTTGTACCTTCATTTGCGCGACTCTTTAGCCGCGGGCTTGTGGAATTTCTCGTGGACTCTTGTATACTTTTTGTTAGGTATAACCCCGGAAAATTCTCCTTATTCCAGATTTTTCATCTACAGCGAAAATCCAATTGAACGTGTCACGTGGAAAAGTCATGGAGTGTTCTAACCTTTTGTAAATTGAATATCAGGGTATCTTCGAGAATGAACTCGTGTATAATTTTAATGAGGACTCCATTTATGGGAGAAAACCGCAAGTGAAGTGGGAGAGTTCGTGTAAAAGTGGAACTTTAGCTTTAGACACGTGAGGGGTGCAGCATTTAAAGAGGAAATATCACAAATCTTCTCTCTCTCTCTCTCTCTCTATTTAATTAATGTACATAATGTAATCTATATCCTGTAATTTTACCTCCTTCATTCCTTTAGTATTTTGCTGTTGACGATTGAGTTATTTTAAATTTGTCATATTGGAATGTAAAATGTGGCTTGAGGAATTTCAAACATGTAAATGTGCCCTATGTTATTTGAAATGGTTTACAGAATTATGCTTTTATCCGTAAAAATGTTGAGTAGGCTTCGATGACATGTTATGCCAACAATTTTCAACCACTTGTTTGCCATATATCTCTGTACTTATGTATAAAAAAAAACTTTACATTCGTCAGAATTCTTATGTTATTCATTTATTTTCTAAACGAGCAATTGAATCATTGCGAATATGAATTCATTTTGCTCTTTAAATTTATTTCAATGTCATGAAAATGTTACAATTTTCATTATTCTCATCCACCTTCACGTAAGGTTGAGGCCTTTTGGTTTAATGGCAAACAAATTTGAAAGAAACACGCAAAATACAATTTATAAAATTATGTACCTTTTCTTCATTTTAATTTTTCATCCTCTGTAAATTTCTTTATCTCCCCAAATTGATGGACGATGGGCCTTCGTGGAAATCTCATTGTAAATATGATTCAATTTGACAAAGTTCATTCTTCTTTTAGGAGTCAGCAGTAATTTCGTGAATTTTGCAATGTTGGCAGATTGTTTAGGGGGGGTGGTGAACAAAAGTTGTTAATTTTCGCGCCACCTCACATAACATCATTACCAAGGCATTGTTGCGAGATTACAATGGAAAATGTATCGTGCACGTACTGCATTAACTGGATAAACAGTTTGTGATAATAATATAGAAAATATAGAATGTTGGTTATACTTTAAGCATTATAAAGATAATAAGAAATTTTAATTTGGCTCCCATAAATTGACTTCCACGAGGATAAGGTCAGAATTTATTAAAGAACGTGATTTTAAGAAACATTTTTCTTGAAATATTATAATTGGATCAATAAGGATGACTTAAGAGTTAGTTGATGGAAATTTTGATTATTAAATCATATTAATGGCTGTTACTTTCGAATCGACAGCTTTTTACATCTTTGATGAAGTTTGACGATTTTATTTCCAATTTTTGACGTTTCTTTTCTGAAGTTTAACATTTAATTTCTAACGTTTGATGTAAGGTGTTAAAAAACGATTTTAAAATATTTGTAATCTAAATTGTTTTCTTGACCCTAGAATAGAATTATTTAATTAGATCTACAAAGAAAAACTTTAATTTAAATCAATAAAACACATGTGATGAACACAAAAGCTTCTCCAAGTTCCATTACCTATTTTGAAGAAAGAACAGCGAAGAAACAGAACGGTATTCACAGTACTCACTGTGGTGTGAAAAGGTTATAATAAAAATCTTGTAAATGCTGACAGTAAACGATTATGGCTTGTAGTACATTTCCTACCTTCATAAGAGCTTCCAGCAACTTTCTTTGCAATAACAAGCTCCATATATTTGCCAAAGCTCTCTGAGGGAAGCCATGAATGTGGGGGGAAAACTTTCTTATGACGGTCTGACATAGTAATTTGTGGGTATATCATTTGAGAAATTTAAGGTATTTTTATTAGATTCTTTACAATTCTAATACACACAGAACTTGCAGTTTATTTTGTTTTCATTTGAAATTAAAAATGATGAAAAGTCGTTACTAAAAGGTAGCCAATTGAGAAATGATGAAATGGTGGGCTTTGTATATATACTAACACGGAAAGTAGGTACAATAAGGTGTCAAGCAATAAAAAGATAATTAATTGTGGCATTTATGCTGGCTTACGTGAGAAATTTTGGAGGATCGGAGGTGAAAACAGCTTGATGTATGTATATTTAAGGTGTTGGAAGAACAAAATTTATGAAGAAGACGTGACAAATGCAGAAAAGAAGCAATAAATTGCTATTATTTTGTATTTTATTTCTTTCTGTAATTTCATTTCTTTCCATTTATTATACCGGGGAAAATTGGAAAAATTCCTTTTGTTTTTATACTTTCCCACCCCCTTCTTCCCTCCCACATACACATTTATACATTTCCTTTTGGTTCTCTGTGTAGAAAAATTATTATTTTTGTCTCTGGCTATTTCTCTCTTCATATAGTTCTTTTTTTTGTCTTCCACCATATATGAACCAATAGGTGGACGACATGGCGGGAAAGTACCCCCATGAGAGAGCTTTCATATTATGCGAGAAGAAAGTTTTTGCGAATGCAATTTATTACCAATTATAGCTACCACGTGAAGCACATTTTATCGATAGACTCCCTTTGTCCTTCATATGAGGGGGTAGCCGAACTCTAACTCTATGTTGAATAGTCTCTCATTTTTTTTTATACGGTCATCTACATTGATTCCCATGGGCAATCGTTTGATTTTGCCCACACACAACACTCGTTTTCATTTCATTTACCACCAACTATTTTTGGGTTTTACCTTTTTCCCACCAAATTGGCAAAATTAGTATGCAAATACTAAAATAGAATTGTGATCTCAGAAAATTTCCAAATGAAATCACAAACAAATTATCAGACTATGTGAGGGGAAAGACTACGAAATCAGCGGGGTGTTTTGCAGATGGAAAGTGCTTCATACTGCGTCTAAAAAGGGAACGGAAATTGAAGAGAACATGAGAGTAAATTAATTGAATTTTTGCCTTCCCTATCTCACCCACCGCAGAATTTGTTTTCTTTACCCACAATTTTCTATAAATTGATTGACTTTAAGATGAATACGGTTTTGGTCTGATTTAATCAAGAAGCAGCGTTGTTTTAGGTCAAAGATTAGGCATTTAATTGAATTAAATTTGGTTTAATCCGCATTTAAAATGAACGTTCAGTTTTTTTTGTTCCTTCAAAGAAACAAACAAAAATACAAAATGAAGAAATGAATTTTATAATTTATATTCTGTGAAAAACTCTTACTTCTCGTACGTATTGAGTAAAAATCAGATAATTCTGATTTAAAATGATTGAATAGTTCACGTGTGTTGAGCTCTATCCTTTGATGATGGCGACATATAACATTTAGCTGAAAAAATCATTAAAATTCTTGGAAAGACATTTTCGAATCTTTCTGAAATCTCTTTGGCGTTGGTACACCCATACAACTCACAGATAATTTGTAGGTAGTATTTTCAGATTGTTGGTTTTTCACCCTCGAGCATATCTTTTGTCTTTGCTTCCTTTAATGAATGAAAGTTATCAGATACAAATGATACAGGAGAGATAAATCTTGTTAATGTATTTTTTCCAAGAAGGGAAAATAAGTTGTTTTTCATTTTGAAAGAAAATCGTCAAAGGAATGAAGATGAAAAGGAGAAAAATCGTGTTTCACAATATAATGACCTTTCCTTCCGTGTAGACACGATTTATTAAAAAAACAAACCATAACCTTATGTAAATTCTGTGGTTGTAAAGTGAATAATTTTCAGAATTTCCTCTCATGCAATAAAATTTGTTTCAATTTAACGTTAAAGATATACTATTAATAAATAATGACTTCTTTATCGAAAACTTTACTGGCTCTTCACCCCATCGACGACTTCCTGAGTAAGGGATGAAGTGTTTTTTTTTTGGGGGTAAATGGAAGGTGGTTCTACTGTGTAATTTATTATGTTCTCTTCTAGGGAATCAGCTTTATACAACAAATTTCCATATATTTATCAACGGAAAATCGATCGGACCAACCTTTTTGATAACAATTTATATTTTATATACACATCTCCGATAAAGAAAGTGTGACACTTTAAAAAGAAAATTCTTGGCTTTAAAACACAACAAAATATAATTAATTTTTAAACACCCTACTAAAGTGTAACGGAAAACCCAAAAGAAAAATTAATAATTTATTCGACCAAGAAAATTCTGAGCTTATGAATTTTTTATTGTCCAATAATAAATGAAAAAAAATCAAGTGGAAGTACCTATGAGAAAAGAAAACGTAATTTGTTAAGTAAAAAGAAAATCTAAAACCTTAAATGCGATTCGTGAAAAAAGTCAATTAAATATTCCTCAAATGCCAAGTGTGTGTGATGTTTTATATTGTCGTGAAAAGTGTTAGGAAATATACGAAAAATTTATCGAAGTTATATTAAGTGACTATTTAGTAAAAATATACACCAATAATCTTTTAAAAAAATTGTTAAAAACCACATATGAGTGTGAATTTTAACGCTGAATTGCCTGGGTGAATAATTGATATAAATTGTGTTAAAAATTGCACACAGTACTGCATTGCTATTGTGTGTAACAAAACAGGAAGAAAAAGAGCTCTGCTGGAATATTTGAGCATCGAGATATTCCATTTTCAAAGTGGACAATAGGACGTGAATTGTAAAACCGAAAAAGGGAATATATACGGAAAACTCATTCAACTAATTCAATAAAGCAACTACAAGGTAAATGTTAGAAAGTACATTTTTACTGCGAAGTTTTGAATACCATTTTATGATGAATGAACTGTAGGTACCTACTGTGTACCTAGGATATATGGGACACTGGAAGTTGTAGCGCAAACTAGTACAAGTGGGATGTGTCTTAATAGGTAGTGTACATGTTAATTCTTTTAAATGAAATTCAAGGATTAAAATAAAATCTATTTTTGTAGAATTTTTATTCATTTTTTATTAAATAAAAGAATCTAAAAATAACATAAAATAATAATATAATATTGCAATAAAATAATTCATTTAACATGTAAAGACATTATATATCTCACATGTTGTACACTACTTGTTCAAAAATATCATCCCCTTGGAAAAAGTAAAAGTCAATTGCGCACAGAAAGTTTTGCAAAAGCAAAAAAAAAATTTACTCCTTTTTTCATTTTTATTCACAATGCAATCAGAAATGGATGTAAATATTTCTCATGTGACTGTGGATTCTGCGCTTCAGAAGTTTAATTTGTTATTCTCGACAGGAAGTATAGCATGTTAAACAAAAAAAAATGTTCCATCCTTTTGGTACCAATTTCAATTAAAAATTTATGTTTATACATGTTGTACTTTTATGCAGATAGTTCTGTAATTACAATTTACGCTCGCATTTGTTACTTATCTGGAGAAATTGTACCAGTTATAAAATTTTATCTCACTAGGAAGAATGTAATATGTATGTAATGTACATAGGAATAATCTGAAATGGTTTAAATTGAAAAAAAAGTTTTAATGACTTTAATCTATTTATGAATCCCTTAATGATAACATAATAATTAGAGAAAACTACTAAAATTAATATAATCCATTACCTATAGACAAATAAAAGTTTGTTAACAGAATGTTTTCAATTTTTTTCCTAATTCGATTCCTTATCCCATTTCATTTATTTTTCATTCATACCACAACACCTAAATTGACTCATATTACCATGAGTTATTCTTTTTCTAAGATTAATTAGTTGTATTTGCCACATAGAAAGTGATTTATGTTTCTCTAAGTAAGAGGGTAGAAAATCAAAGCCCCGCTTAGTATATTGTACCTACACTTTGCTTGAAGGGTGTGAAAATTTTGTCCTCAACTGTTGACTTTCTCATTCAACCTTTTTTCCTGCCAACTTCCTCACCTGGAAATTTCCTTTTACATGGTATTTCATTTCCGTACGTTTTTTCACTCAACGCACCTTTTTGCGCCACTTGACTTTTTCCTTTGACGATTAGATGGTTAATTGAGAGAAATCACTTTTTGTTGACGAGCAAATCTGCTCAATTTGTGGAAATTGAACTGATACATAAAATTAGGTTTCTTCTTTACGTTTTTTTCAAGACTTTTTATACACAAAAGAAATTTAATGTATATGCCTTCATAAAAGGTTAGTAAAATAAAGTAGGGGAGACCGGGGCTAATAAAGTCACTTAAGGGTTTGGAAAAAGCCAAAAATATCATATTTCCTAGCTAGATAGAACAAAATGGTCTGAGAAAGAGTTGTAGGGCAGTAAATTTCCTAAAGAAATGAGCTAAACATTTCGCTTTATCTATTTGGGAAATATGATATTTTGAGCTTTTTCTAAACCCTTAAGTGACTTTTTTAACCCCGGTCTCCCCTAGAGAAATTCAATTTATCAATTTAGAAGACTTAATCTCCTTCATAACCAACTTGGATAACGTAAACGGTTTTAGAAAAAGATATCCTAAGATATTTTCTGATCAGTAAGCTTCGTATAAAGGTAAATTTACTATTTGAACTTGAGCTTTAAGACCTCAACTGATAGACGTTGGGACCATCTTGATACCCTAAGTTTAAACATCCTATATAAAATTCATTTTTAATTAATCCAATATAAATACAAAACAAACTACAACCTTTACTCTTTCCTGTTTTAAGTAAAAGCTTCATTACACGACACAAACTATGGGATCTCTCAAGGAAACATGAAAGTTGTATGTAATAGAATTTTAACTTATTAAGTCATGTATTTATTACACGATTTTCTCATAATTCTAAAATATACCCATCAGGAAACTTCTCATATTTGCAAGGAAGGAGGTAGCAGAAGCACTGCATAATTAAATTTATTATAGTTTAATATTGAGAGGTACGTTGTAAACAGAAGAGGGTGATGAATTTATTCAATATTAATAGCTATCCATTTAATGGGGGAGAGAGTCGGTCATGGGGCAGTACATTGTGCAGTGATTAATCAGTGTTTTACTCTTTTAATGGTGATTGATTGTGAGTCCCATAGAATGGCTCTTAGTGAGAGATTTAACATCATGTCTTTGGGTAAATTTCTGTGTCGTTCCTTATAGGGGGAAATTACTCCAAGGCTATATATGGTCAAGAATTGTTTATAGATATCACTCAATATTCTATGGTAAGGGTGAGTTGTAGATAAATTTTATCTCATTATGGGGTGGAATACTTTCCTAAGCTTGCAGTTTCCGACTTCAAAGGTTTTTTGCATTAATTTTTCCTTTTGAAATATACATATTTTCGAAGGTCTTTCATTTTTAAAAATTCTAGACTTACCACTCATATTTTATACATAAATATTCATAATTTCTACATAACTCACTATGTGTACAATAATAAACTCTCAATTCTACTGAAATTTGATAACACTTTATAATCCGTTTAAAGTTTATTAAAAACCTGCGGCTACTTCATCAAATAAATACGTAAATACATAAATATACTTTTATGTACTTATGTCAATCCTGTAATAAAACTTCTGTGCACTGTGTGGAAAATATAATTGTACATAACTGCTGCCATAATGTACTTCAACTGCAAGTAAATTAAATTTTACAGCAGTTTTGGATAATATGTTAAGCGAACGTTTGAAAATTTGTCAACGGTAGCAAATTAATATTTAAAGATGTTCCCCCGTTTAATTGGCAACTCACATTTTTGCCAGCAACATACTCCCACTCTCTTAAAAAATATATATTTTCCAACGTGCAGGTTGTTGAAACGATGATGGTCAGTGAATTGGTCTCATGTGGATGGGACTCACGATTAATTTACTTAATTCACGTCGCGTTTCCTCGTGTTTGATGGGTTCGGTGTATCATCATGAATCGATAAGTGAAACGCTACACCTTTAAGGGTAGGGTTTTAGGTGTATTGGCTATAATATCTCATGTCCCTTTCGAGGTGTTTGGTTCACTTCCACAATATCTATATTAGAAGGTCTTATCTGCGTACGAAAAAAAAACCTCAGAGTATAGGTCCTCAAAGGTTTGAATATAATTCCCCAAAACTGTTCGTGCTCAATATCATAATTCATGATTTTCTATTGAATTCAACCAGATAATTGCCATCGAAATGAGGGTACACCACACCATAAGGCTACCTATATTATCGTGTATATATGGCTGTTCCATGGAGAAGGATGGACGGACAATGATGTGGGAATTCAATAATATGAAAAGCATCAAGGGTAGGGTGGATGTATTTAAAATTAGAACTTCGTGTGCGTTCCTACAAGGTTTTTTTTTTCATACCATGGCGTGTATGCTCCATGTCACTTATGACATCATTAATTCCTCATCATTTCCCACCCTTGGTGAAAAGTGATCCTTCGTGTGAGACGAGGCATTTAATGAAGTCAATTTAATAGATGTGTAAAACTCGATGTGATGGATTTTCCTTCCAAACGACCTGGACATGTTTACGCAATTCGAGACAGAAGTCCAAAAATTTCTCATCCCCCATAAATCACCCTAAGTTGATTTTACGGGACCTACGCAATTGACGCACGATTTGGATTCTGACGGAATAAATCTTATTTTATTTGACTCCTCACCTCACCCAAGGAAACTTCCTTTACCACATAACACAATGGGAACAAGTCTTCCTGTGAGGAATTATTCTCCTGAAACGAAACTTTCAGGTCAAATGTAACAGCAATTTATGATTGTTTCAACTTTGTACATTATGTGCAACCCTTAATATTACATAGTTCTTTAGCCAGAAATGAATACTGTCCAATACATTTTCAACAGTAAAGTATCCTTTGAAGAAATCCATTTTAAAATTCTCAATTTCCTTCCTCTAAGATGACAAAGCTTTTAGATGAAAACACTTACCTCTTTCAAATCATTCAAGCCATCCTATTCAATCGATTGGAATTAACTAGAGTGTATTCCCACGACAAAGCCATTTCTATGGAGTACTTTCTATTGTTTGGAGAATGTGGTTTTTGACCCTTATACAAATACACCCCATCTTGAGGAAGTTTTCACACACTTGACGCGAACTAGCGTTGAGGGATTTGTTCTCTCTCCCAAAGATCAATGGCACAAGGATTTTTTTTTTTCATTCTCATGCCATAAATGTGGGATGTAGAATTGAGAGATTGTCGAATCAGAGATAAAATGCCAACTAACCCTATGTATGTATGTATGTATGTATGTATGTATGTATGTGGGTGATCTTATCTATTTTATGTTTAATACATTTTCATCTTTTTTTTCCTTTTATTTCTCACCATCTTTTTATGTTTTATTGCGATGCGATGTCAACCCAAAAGGAAAATATTTCTGAGAAAAGAAATATGCATATAAAATTGTCTTTTCCTTTTTTTATGTGTTTTGTTAATCAGTCCATAATGTCCTTTTAGTCCCTTTAGTATACTGTCACAGAGCTATACACAAAGAAAATGGATGGGGAATTTGTGTGACAGTTTTTGGATTAAAAGAAGCATATATTGCACTTCAAAAAACCATTAGCTAATTATATTTAAAGAAGCGAAAAAAAGCAAGTTTATTTTATATAAACTTATAATTATTTAGTGGATTACTGAATTAGCTGAAAATAGGAAAAATTCTCATGTCTCTTTCACAATGAAGAGGAGACTACCCTCTAGCTGTGAAATGAAAAGAATAAAAAGTGCCTCCATTGAAAGAGAGGAATCTCAGTGAAATCGCCTGTAATAGCTGGTGTGGGAGGCTAAAATCCCTTAGAGAGTGATGTCCATTAAAGTCGCAGAATGAGCAGAGCTTGTTTGAAGAGTATATACACTTTTTTATTGCTCTTTTGCCCTCGAGGCTATTTGTCGTCTTTCTCGCCAACAAATTGACATGGGAATCGTTGCTGAAGATCCACTTCTGTGGTAAGAAGTGACGAAACATCTTATTTAGCATGAAAAAAAAATCTTCTGGCCCATAAGTCTCATAAAAGAGAATCATTTTGAACCATTTAATTTTGAATTAGTTTATGCACACATTGTTGTTTTAAAGAAAATAAAAAAAAGATTTATTTAGTAAATAGGATTGAAGGAAGTCTCTAAATATAACACTTATCTTTATAAAAAAAACATACATCTACCTACATATCTATGTATTTTATATATAATTCACAGCTTTTTTTACGTTAAATTGAAGATATAAAGAGAATAACCCCCTTTTCGGACACTCGCGCTATAAACTTTGTTTTTACCTCTTTTGTGAAAATTTATCAATTTTCCAGCAAATTTTCTTCACTCTACTCGTTTCCATCACATCGACAAAAGAGCCATAAATTTGATAAAACTCCTGCAAATGAAAATAAACTCTCCGTGAAAAGAGATATTTCATTGAAAGTTTTCTCCGTGATGGATGGAAAGGGGTGTTCAAGTGGTTAGATAGTAGACAAGTTGATTGAGGACAAAAGTGTATTTTCATGTATTCTATTGATTTTTTTTAAGTTAAAGGTAAAGAGCATAATTTTCAAAAATAATTTTTTCGTTGAAATTTTATTTAAATCTAAATGGTGTTGTGACTAATGCAGAGATTTTGGGTCTTGAAATTAAATTTAGTCGCATTTTCACGATGATAATGTCCTTAAGGAGATTTTCATGAGGATTAGTCGATAATTATGTGGGGTGTGAGAGGAAAAATTTGCTTTTTGTGGGTGTTGAGTAATTTTAAAAAATTCATCGGAATTTCCGTGTTCCTGTAGAATTTTCATTAAACCAAAAAAAAATAGTATTTTTTTCTCCATTTCTCACGAGAGAGTGAATTTTGTTATTGTGGCTTCCTGTTTGTAAATATGAAACTTACTTCCGGTCTGCGCAGGTGTGATTTTCTGGCGCGGAAAATTCGAAGCTTTTCCTACCATCCCCATGATGGCGTACAAAAAATGTATCCTCACATGTTTTTCCAACGGTCCATCCCTTCCAAAACATCTCATCCCTCTAAATTCTTCGACGAATTGACACGTAAACCGTCTTCCAATTCTGCAATCAATATAAATTCTCTGAGTGCAGCAGATGCTTGTGATTCAAGGCATATTGGAGTGAGTAAGAATGATGTTGCTATATGTATCAGAGTTCTTAGGAAATTTTAAAAATAGAACTACCATTTCATCACATATGTAGTTCCATGTAGTAGGTATGTGCAATGTACATACATACGTAGATACAATAATTTGTGATTTACATAAAAGTTTTTGTAAGCTTTCTGCAAATTTACATACAAATACAATCTCCAACTTCAATAAATTCAAGGATTGAAAGATACGTCGTATGAATTTTGTAGAGAGGGCGGATTTCTATGGGAGTTTTCACAAATCAGAACTATGAATAAACTAAAAATTTCACCATGAAATTTAATATCCTGATATGTGACTTTAGAAATCAAATGAACCGCAGAGAAGCTATATAAGTTGCATTTATTTGCAACTACGATGTTCATTCTGATTGAATACCATAGATATTTTTTTGTAATAATCTAGTACTATATTGCATTGTAGACCACGATGAGACCAGCATTGATTTTTTTTTATTAATCACTATTATTAAAAAAAATAATTTGCAGAAAAAATAATTTTATATTATTTATTGTCAAACTGTTTCATTAATATGCCAATATAAAATGTATCTACAATATCAAACTTAATTTACTCTCAGGTAGTTTCGACTTTATTAATAAATTATTTATATTTCAATTAAATTGTATTTAATTGTAACTGGCATATCGACGGTTCGATCAACATAATGCAATTGTTTGCATATTTAATACTAAAGTTTCGTTATGAACCTCCAATATTATATTATTTTTAATCAAAATTCATCGTTGAATTGAGTTAATAAACCAAGCCAATCATAATACACGGATGTTTAGGGAATTTCTACTCCACAACGAGAGTATCATGAATGAATGCGTTGCTATTTGATCCGTAATTGTTCGTAATTAAATGCATTACGATCAGACATTTTCCATCACTATATTCCTAATAAAGAGCCTCTGAAATGTACTCATATGCTCATATTAGGTGATGATGTTATAGAGTTATGGATGCAAATGAACAGTAGAGTACAAAAACGGCATTACTTGATTAAATTACAAATTCAAAATTATAATATACAGTTTTCACTCACAGATTCACATCCTGTTCGAATAAGACGAATTATGTAGGTACATAGCGCCGTAATAGAATCTTATGGAAAACTGAGTACACTTCCTGTTATATTTACTCCGTACTCTAAACTCTCACCGTCTAATTTCACAATTTGTAGAGACAGCTTTTAGAAGAATTGAAATGTCACTCGTGAAAATACGATCTCACGTTGAGATTCCATGCAAATTAATTTTGTCATATTGTTTTGTTATTGCTGACATTTTGGCTGTAACATTTGAACTTTCGTCTTCAATTATAATTTAGGTATGCACCAAAAATGCCCTAAATAAGTCGAACAGGCGGGAAAGGAAATCAATCTTCGGAAAATTTTATGTATCGAATAAAATTTTAAAAAGTTAAAGATTATAAGGAAGTTTAAAAAAAAAACTTTCCAGTCTTTTGAAAATTAAAAAAAAAGTTGAATAAGTTTTAACACTGCATTTTCCGCTAAAAGAAAATAAAAAACTTTATGTAAAAATGAACAAAGTTGCAAAATGCAAAAAATTGCCCAAAAAGCATAAAAGCTTTTTTTTACATTTATTCCTTACAATTTTTTTTTTCAATCTTCTGTCTCATTTAGTGGCTGAAAGTTTTCCAACTCAAAGGTACATAAAATAGCTTCACTATCCATGGAAAACTATTTCCAGGAGAAACCACACAATGCCAGCACTATCAACAGAAGTTTACCCACCTATTCAAAATGTGACTGTGCTATGTATATAG
This sequence comes from Lutzomyia longipalpis, assembly GCF_024334085.1. NCBI lineage: Eukaryota > Metazoa > Arthropoda > Insecta > Diptera > Psychodidae > Lutzomyia > Lutzomyia longipalpis. The sequence continues at coordinate 22,148,437 of NC_074709.1, forward strand.
TACAATGTACGTACATTTAAGTATTTTTATGAAAGCCGAAAATGTAGATCCCATTACTCATTGTCTAAATGGTTTTGTAAGCTGTAAACTCCGGGGCACACGTGATAAATGTCACGTCTGGTACAATTTCGCCAAAATTGAGTGTGAATAAACAGGACAATTTTGCTTCTGAAGCGCAATAATCTGCATATTTCACTTTACATCCTCATCAACCTGTGTAACAAATTATCTCCGGGCGAGAAAGTTCGCATGTTAGGAATGTACGTTCGAATTGTTTACAAACAATTACTAGAACACGTGAACAGGATTCCAACATTAGTTGAATTAAAGTGTAACATTGGGCAGGATGTCGATGTTCTTCTTCCGTCTGCACAACCTCCGACGTGAGGAGGAGAATAAGAAGAAAAGGAAGGCAGCACAGCGCCAGAGACAGCGTCGTGGTGCAAAAGTTTTCCGTGGTGTTAACAACATGGATACACATCTCACGTTAGCACCGTCGCGCCTCTTCGAGAAAACACCAATGAATCCATCAGACAGTCTCGATGAAATTGCTCTACAAATACCCAGGTACTCATTTATAGTGTAAAAATTCTATATATCACGTTAATAGTATATAAAAGTTGTTGACTTTTAAAAATAAGAAATGTGTCTGTGGGCTATGTTTCTTTTTAGAATCAAACTGATGTTGATAGGGTTGCTATATATTTTTAAAAAGAATTAGAAGTGTTCACAATTAAAAAATTGTTAAATCTCTTACCCATTTAATTTTATTTCTTTAATAGAAATGGTATAACAGAAACTTAAATTAAACAAGCTCGTCGACAATCAAAAGTAAAATATTTCATGTACATTATGTCATGCAAATGTATGTACGCTATTATAATATTCGTGGAAAATTTCCAAAGAACTCAAATAACATATATTTCCAGTTAACAATAAATTAGAAGTGACTTAATTTGGCACAGCGGAAGGAATATCAATGCTTTAGCATTATAAAATCATAAGTTTATCTTTCACGTCATGTATGAAATTCACGTTCAAAATTATTACCTACACACATATTCCTTGAAATGTCGTGTTATGGAGATGTATTCTTAAACAAATACGAAACGACAAACTTGCATAATAATAGACATGAAAATGTCTGATCTCACACCTGAAATTCACATCACAATAGTTAATATTCTCGTGAGGTGAATTTCTTACACTATGGATAGCAAAGACAGATTTCTATTATTCTTTCCTTCCCTCTGCGTGGAATCAAAGTAAAAATCCTTACGGTGTTGTGAAATTTATGTAATAGGAAAGCTTTTGAAATGGAAATATAATGGAAATGTGCATAAAAAAATTTTCCTTATCTCTTTTACGTTGGGATTCTATAAAACACAGAGCTTTCGGATTCTTCATCCCAGAAAATTCAATAAAAAGCTCAAGTATTACGTGTAATCTGACATATCATCGTTGAAACAGATACACAGGAAGCTTTTGAATTGATTTTGTATCCAAAAAAAGAAAATTTTAATCATACAATAAATAAACACTAAAAGCATTAATAAATCATATTAACACGATTTAAATGTAGTTATGCACAATATCTCTCTTTAGATCAGCTTTTAGCAAATATTAAATTGAAGCAGGTAAATAAATTAAGAAGGTACGAACATGCTATTTGCAATACTATTATCACAAATATTTTAAGGAAAAGCTGTAGGAACTATCTTAAGTACTTGCTCTCTCTTTGATGGCCATTGTCATGCTTAACACATACATATACATATTTCCCAGGAATGTACATATTTAATTAATTCATAATTTATATTGACTGCCTTCATTTGTCGTACCTTTACCATTGAATTATTGATGACATTGACAAGAGTAGGGAAAGCTTCTCAGGAGTTGATTAATGACATCTAAGATGTTTCATCTTCCAACAATATTAGAGCACCTTTAGTAAAATTACAGTTTTATAAGTCAAGAGATGTGAAAATTTCATAGGTCTCAATTTATGTCAAAAATAGAGCTATAAATTCAAACATATTAACATAATAATATATAAACCCTTCCGCATCCACGTGAAGCATATAGAAACTTGAGAACATTTCTCATGTAAAATGTCTTCTTTCGCCTATTATTCGCGATTTTCATACATTTCTAACGTAAAATAACAATTAAACTCATAACAATTTGGAAAAAAAGAAAGTGTTTGGGTCCAGAAGACTATATAAGTCGAGGAAAAGCTTTGAAAAGTTTAATTTTCAAAAAATGAGTGAAAAAAAATATGATTTTCACAGTACTACTTCTCTGAAAAAAAAAATGCCTGAACGTTATTCCTAAGTTTCAATAATACTCTTTAATATTTGAATAGGTAACTTAAAGTGTTCTAAATTGTTCCCAATTTTAAAGACTTCCTACATATACCAAAATACATAACATAATTTCCATTTTACCAGTTATTTAATATTGTTTGAGAATTCAATTAAATGACCAAGGTGCATGAATTCTCTATTTATTCGTAATCAACAATGTAGTCTGATTGTTAGTAGAGAATGTGGAAGTATTTTAACTTTATGCGTAAATAAACATGGCAATTGGCGTGGGAAAATAATTTCATATCTGACGATTTAAAAACAAACTGGAAAATATTCATGATCACTATGAAACATACAAGTGGAAAATTCAACATGTCCCGTGATTGTCACAATTTTCCGGCTAAAAAATCCATAACGAATGTTTTATTAACCTGTCTCCATGTAGAATTTTCACTTCAACTAATTTCCATCTGTTCAAATGAAGTGGCAGTAATTTAATGCAAGCGAGGGAAAATGTTGTGCGCAAAGGGAAAACCGGTATACATGTGTTTTCCCGCCAATTTTCCTTAATGCTTATGCTCGAGTAGATGATGTATATATTGCAGCTTATGCTGTATTGAGAGTGCGCCACTGCGCTGGAATTTCCTTTTTGAGTTTTCCACATATATAACAGTTTTTATAACATTTCAGTTGCTCCTCAGCCGTGTTGCGGTTAAAACACACGCCGCGATGTAAACTGATGGCCAGTGTGTGCCCAATTTTCCACACTTTCTCAAACAATTCAGATGTACTCTAATACTCTTCTCTCGGTGTTCCCATCTATTCCTCGCAATTTATCAAGTTTAGTTCATCAAGAGACATTTGTGATGCTTTCAATTATTCGGTGAATTGGCGCGGCGTCTTGTGCAAAAAAAATATACATATATCTAGCATTAGTTTTCTTGTTATCTGTTCAGAAAAAAAAGACAAAGTGCTTTTAGTTGCCGGACGAATGGACACGAAAAATTAGTTATCATTATTTGGTATATATTTACATTTGTTTGCATTTGGTCTGTGGTGTTAAAGCAATATTTACTCAAATGGAAATGACAATAAAATTTCGTGGATAAAAGTGCTATTATATGGCAATCTATTAAAATCTATCTTAAGCGTTGTGTGTCGTCCTATCCCATCACTAACTTATATCCTTTTCCCATCTATACTGTGCGACCCCTTTATAGAAATGTCAGAGGTTTATGTATATGGAAGGAAAGTGGAGAGCTTTCACTATGAAAGTCATAAATGTGATTACCATGTTTTGTGTTTGATCTACTTTATTGGTTGTAAATAGAATGGAATTAATTTAGCGGGATGTATAGAAAAAAAATTGTCCATCTATGTATTCCTCCCCTTATCAGATATTCATAACTAATGTTTAAGGGGGTGGAGAATATAGTCTATGTAGCAAAATATATTCACAGCAAAAGTTTTGCCAAATCGAAATACTTCTTTTGAGCTTTTTTGTAGAATGTTGGGAATGAAAAAGAAGCAAATAATGTAGGATAAGAGGAGACATTTGTATACAAATGTGTTGCAAAAAAAATCCAGCATTGAATGCACAAAAATACCCCATTGCATTCTGAAAGCTCCACCGTAAAGTTTGTGTATTCATATAGATGATAAACTGCGGCTTTCGTGCGCAGAAGAATCACCTCAATTTTTCATCATTGACAAGAGATAAACGAGGAGCAAAAAATATTCAAGAAGGGCAAGATGATGTGGCTGTGAAGAAATATTCGTGGTATCTTTCCGTCCAAGACGTGTCATGATTCCCAGAGTATGTTGTATTGTCTCACGCAGAAACCCCGTATCATTTGCCATCAATCGTGAGTCATAAATAATAGACGAGTTGTGAAAAAATGCCACAAGATTCCTCAGAGTCGCCTCGTCGCCAAATTGACCGTGAATCTGATAGAGCTATACGATAAATTGAGTGATAAAACTAGTCAACCATTAATGCTGCTAATTTGTACAATTAAATTGTTCTTTCTATGTGGAATGCTTAATTTTTTTCTTCTTCTTCTGTGTAATACTTTTGATGTCTAGCGATATGGCGGGCGTAAAGAAAAATCTCTTACTTAGTAAGATGCTTAAGTTCATCTCAAAGATATAAATCAGTGCAAATACATAAGTAGCATATGAAAGAAAAGCAGGAAAAGTCGAGAATTTGCTTTTGCCTGGAAAATCCTATTTGCTAAGCAAAGTTAAGCAGAATACACATACAAGATTTGCCTTGAGTCTTCACTTTGGATCAAGTTAATTGCCATCTACTTCTTCTCTGTTTTATGCATAAAATATACGGATATGTAATATGTATGGATGATATGCAAAAAGAATATTAGGAATAGAACTTTTTTCTAATGGTCTAAAAAATTTTAATTTATTTGACCTTTAAAGCTACATATATAATGCAACGATACCTTTATAAAGAAAAAAGTTTGTAATGTAAATGTATACGTAATATTCTTAATATAAACTATGAAAATCTTCCTCTGACAGTTTTGTGAAAATGAATATAAGTGAAATAATTTTGCCCTTTCTGATAATATCAGTTCATTCATCTCCATTCCATTTTCTACCTGAAATTCCATTTTCTTTTAAATTCCACATAAAATATTCTTACAAAATGGAAAGTAGATAATAAATCCGATTTCCGTAGAAACAAGTGAATCATCAGATACCAAGAGATACGCTTTGTTGGAAATCTTGAGTAGAGTTGCCGGTGTTAAAAGATTATGGTGAGGTGTTGGTAAAATGATGAGGATTAAAGTGCATTGGATTGGGAGAAAAAAGTTGGTGTGGGTAAGCTCAGATGGTAGCTGTTCTGTGTGAAATGGCGGGAACAAGCCGCTATTCCTCTTACAATTGCCTAACGTCGTGGGATTCCTATGAAAATATTCCAAGGTAAAGCCCAGAGTATTACAAATCTCCTATATACCTTTTCTTCCACATCTTCGTGTGTTTTAAAATTGATTTGGGTGTCTCTTGAAGAATCCGCAAAACAAAATTTATACGATTCCGTAGAAGAAATAGCTTGGGTATGGCGGAAATTTATTTATTCCATTTCAATGCGAAAGAAAATTGTTGGTAAAGTACGGGGATGACTCTTTAAAAAGTATTCAGAAAGTAAGTCCACGTGTGCGTTCTTATAGAATTGAAAAAAATATTGTCGATGGAGAATATTTTTTGGTGTTCTTGTCATTTATTGGTGTTCTTGTCATTTAAGGTGATTGAAATGCACTAATTCCAATCTTATTTCTTCTTAAGCAGATTTTCAGATCCTTTTTACCATAGAAAAAATGTTCAAAAATTTATAAAACTTTCGTAGTTTATGGGAAATATCGTTCATAGATTTTGAAAAATGATTTTTGAGAAAAATATTTGTATTTTAGGAGATATTTTAGTGTACTATATTGCTTTGCTTTCAAATATTCTTACATAGATCTTTATGAAATTTTTAAAGAATTTTCTGCGAAAGATAGAATTGAGAAAATATTAGTTGATATCGAAAATTCTAAAATATTTTATTTCAATCTTAAAGCAATACATAAATCGTCGAACTTTTTTCAAAGAATTTTTTATAGAAATGCTGATAGAATATCAATTTTATACATAATTTTTATAGCAAAACAACATTAAATTTTAAAGCAACGTCTTCCGGATGATTTCTATTTTTTATTGTTGTAAATTTTATGGGAATACAATAAAAGATACATCTATATAAATATAGGGAAATATATAGCATATCTGAGGTTCCCCATCGACATTTTCTTTCCACTTCCCTTGTGTTCGACAATCAAAATTACCGCGAGTAACCTTCCAAGACTTTTCCATCTCAATCACTTTTGTCCTTCCACAATATTAAGCCAGGAATATGCTGCGTGTTAATCGGAGTTGTTAACTGATTTGATTAACTTTTTTTATGGAAATGACAAGGAAAATTATTTACGCTCTGATGATGAACTTCTATACTGAACATCAGAGCGTTTTCAGTCAAAATATTCCACACTGTTACTTCAAGCATGAATCAATTGATTATCCTACATAGCACTGTGGGAATATTGGGTGGTAAAACAAAAAGGCAATAAAATAACCCAAAGACTTATATATTTGAAATATTTCCAGCAATAAATTGATAAGCTCGTGCTTTATGTGTTTTTATGGGCAATTTCGATGTGTAAATGATTTCTTGTTTCACCCCATAGTTATATGATGACACAAAAATAATCATGAGATGAGTCCTTAAAAGGTATATACATGTATGCAGTAGGAATGGGAATGTGGTGGTGTTTCAAAGTTCAAAGACAGAGGAGCTTTTCAAGAAAATCTAATAGAGGAGATGATGGAGAGAAGTTTAATTTGGTGGAAATTGTATTTTCCTCTTCTATGGAAAGATGTCAATACATGGGGAAAATATTTTGCTATAAATTATGTACATAAACGTATACATGTGAAAGATTTTATAATCATTTTAAGTATAAGAGTTTGAGGATGAAATGCGAGTGTCTGGGGGGAAATTCCCATAGGAAATTGACTAATTTGACTTATCATCTCTTTTTTTTACAGAGTTCGTGTTGAATACTACGTCAATGAAAATACATTTAAGGAAAGACTGCAACTTTATTTTATTAAGAATCAGAGATCAAGTAAGTGAAACAGTAAAAGCATACCAAAAAGAAACCTCAAAATGATAGACTAGAACAATTAGATTTAAAAGAAAGAAGGGAAGAAAAATTCATAAAAAATATATGTTATTTTTTTTTAAATAAAACATTTTTTTCACAGTCAGGGTACATTTATAAAATGGCTTCTTCTCTGATCCTTTTACCTTAAAATTGAGTGAAGCCCCCCGTAAACTTCATTCATGATAAATTCGTTATAGCGTGAAAATTTATTATCTACGCATTGTCTGTAAAAAAAATATCCATTTGATTTCCCATGCGAATTGGCGAATTGTTGGAAAACCATTGTGGGAAATTCGCAAAAAAAAGTGTGAAAATGCTATACAATGGGTTGGGCTTTATTTGTTGTTCTAAAGATCACAAAACTCACCTCGGTTGGAGTTTACCAATGTCCACATGGTCTATACACATTTCCCACCCTTTACAAAACACAAATTAATTAATTAAACATACCTATATTTGGATGGAAAACATGGAATTGAGTAAAAAGTTTAACACATATTACATATCTATTGCTTAGCAAAAATAAACTCTTGGAATTACTATGCGGATTTACAATGAATGTTGTTTTATATTGTTTCATTTCAGGTCTACGTATTAGAATCGCAAATTTATTTTTTAAATTATTAACTTGTGTGCTGTATATAGTTCGAGTAATCGCCGACCTGGATCCCACATTTGCTACTTGGTAAGTAAAAGTTTCCGAGTAAACAAAAATTTTGTATTCTTAGGCTAATTTTAAGTAGTCTATCTTCGGCTGTGGTTAACCGATTTTTAAAAGTCTAACGGTTTTAAAAAGGTTTATATCTCACCTTTATAAAACCAATAAAGTTTTCAATCAAAATAGAAACATAATATTTTGCTTATAAATGTTATATTTAAAAAAATTACAATTTCTGCAAAAAATGTTAAAATTTCAGTGAAAAAAAATTTTTTTAAAACGTCTTATGAAGTTTATTGAAAAAGTTTATTTTGTCTTTCAAATTGTCGAATGACACAGCAATGATACTTATTCCAGAATATTATATTACATCTAAAAAAACTCACTATATAATAGGTAGAAGTCAACTCTTTTTCGTCCAATCATTCTATATTCAATGTAACACAGTAAGGGATTCATAATGATGGCATATCGGGGAAAATCAATTGTGCTTCCAACTGACATAATAGTAAAATTTTATTGATTAATTTACCTAATGTTACTCTCTGTATTTTTTTTGTTTAGTCACGGCTGCCCCGTAGAGAACAAGACGGAATTTCTTGAGTCGGCTGATCTCACGGAGGAGCAATTCCAGGAGAACCCCATTATAAATTGGGATGCAATCCTGTGGGTGAATCGACCAATTGAACTGTGGGCTGTGCAATTTGTTTTGGCGATTGTGTCTCTGACTGAGGCCTTGCTCCTAACATATCTGGGTTATAAGGTAAGTCAGGTGGATTCATTTAGTCGTGAGAATATTAGATAAACTACATCAAGGTCACAACTTTCTCCACGTAATTAATAATTAATGGGGTGTGTGTATAATTACGTGGATAGTATTTTTATCGATCAACACTTTTTTTTCATTCTTATACTTCATAATGTGATGTACCGATACAAAATAAGAGAATAGTGAGGTGGGATATATAGGAATATTAAACTTTGTTGATAAATTCAGGAGATAATACAAAAAAAACAAGGTCTGTCAATGTAGATTATCTTTTACAGATTAGAAGCATATTTTATTGCTTAATCTACAAAAAAATATTTTTAAAAAATTGTAGAAATTTTGAATCATTTGTGATTTTGACAGGAAAATTGAGGAGTATTTTTTAAATTCCCTATTAAAAAAAATATAATATTGCTCTCCTGAATACCTAGAATTATTCAATAGTATCCAAAATAGCTTAAATCTTTTCTATTAATAAAAAAAAGAAATTAAAAGTTAGTTAATGGTACCCAAAATTCGACGTGATGCACTAAAGTTAAGTACCTACCTACGAATTTCCTAATAATAATATATAGAAAAATTGTCCTCGTTCTTTGGTATCCTCATCAACTTTCTAAGATTCAATGGAGCTTCACTTGATGCATGAAGTGATGATATTAATTTTATTAAACTGCCATTAGAGCAGCTATCGAGAGAAAATTGACAACTTTTACCAAGACTTTTACTTGTTGTGCGATAGTAGTGTACGTATATTTATATATTAAGTACTCTTGAACAGAAGTAGCCAATTATGTGTCATTTATAGGGTAAGCTAATCAAACTGTACTCATTTTCTTTCCACATTGCAATAAGAGTTTTATGAAATTATTTTTTTTTAAATCAGTCTTTAAAACATATTTTGAGATGCTGAGAAGCTTGACAATGACAAGAGCTATGTATGTTAAAAAAATTAACTTCTACAGGATCTGCAGGATTTGTTTGCAATGGTTGTTCTTACAATAATTCGATACCTTGAAGAAGATGCTAAAAATTATCGAAATATCAGCAGAAAAAAAATAAATTAAGATAAAAGAACCATTTTCAATTGCCTCACCCTATACAAGATATTCTAGGAGTTCGAGGGACAATTTTACCTTATTTTCTCTGAGGAAAACATCCTCAAGTATATACCAAAACATTCAAAGTCAATTAAGGAGATAATCTTAGGACATAGGTAATATTGTAGTTGTAGCTGTCTCACCATTTTCACCTTCCGGTAAAAGTCCGTCACTATACACAAAACTTTTCCTCCGCTATAAATAAGAGTCATTTATCAAGTAAATACAAAATGCTAATGAGCATCAACATTGTGAATTTCCTGTGAGGATTGCCGTCGAGGTAAAAGGAAATCTCTTGTGTGACGTCTATGAGCCTCAACAATTCCATCAATTAAATACAGAGCAAAAAGAATGCAGCGAAAGGACTCTATATTTGTAACTATTTTCTCTTTTTTCCAGGGAAATATATGGCAGCAAATACTATCGTTTCACTTCATCCTCGAATTGGTCACGACAATTCCATTTGCACTCACGGTAAGAGTAATATATATTTCTACACCCTCTCTAGAGAGTGAACTTGAAAATGTTTAATATTTTATTGAGTAATTCGTGTGAGTAGAAATGTGGGGGTTAATTTTGGGGTAGGCACTATCAACACGTGATAAATTGGGTCATCACCAAAAGCAGTCCAATGACACGTGCGTCGTTTCCTTTTTGCAAATAAATGAGGAGGTTAAAGGGGCCTCAGTGTGACCCCTACTTGAGCATTTCACCTTCGCACTTTTGCCATCACTGAATTTTATGTGATGCTTTATTTCACCTTACAAAGATCCAATTTAACTACATAGACCATTGTGCCGCGGGGAAGCATAAAAGGTGGAATTTGTGTGAATAGAGCTTTTCTGTATATAATCTGATGGTGCGAAAATTGATTTGAAAAAAAAGGACCGTTGAAGTTCTATTTAAACACACGTCGATCTACCTTTTTGTGCCACAATTTCATTATAAATGTGTAGGTATAGAAACATTTAAAAACTTTTCACTAATATTAAAGGGGTTAAAAGTTTTTTCGAGCAATTATAATTGATTATATTCTCACACATTACTAAAACTTTGCAAATTTAATTTAAAAATTTACTCGGGTAGCTGGAATGTATAGAGTCAGCTTTAATTGGGAAAAATTAAGTTTGTAAACCCATCAGAAGTATTTGAGCTTTCACTTTAATTCTTAAGCGAAAATATTTGAGAAAACGAAGAAAAGTCATATAAAGCAGCTCCCTGCAGAAATCCCCAACAATTTTCCTCCCAAAGGACTTGATGTGTATGTACGTTTGTTGAATCAGTGCGAAAACTTCATTTTCTTTCAACATTTTTTTTCTCGCAACACTGATGCAATTGCCGGGACAGATTTTGTGGCCCCCAATGCGAAATCTCTTCATTCCTGTATTCCTCAATTGTTGGCTGGCGAAGAGATCCCTCGAGAATATGTTTGTAAGTATAAAAGCTGTATAATGATGAAACTACTGTATGTTTCCACAGTTCTTTTATTCAATGCTATTTTTATTGCTTATTGTTACTACTCACAGAACGATCTTCATCGAGCTATGCAAAAGTCACAATCGGCACTCTCGCAACAATTGACAATACTCAGTGCGACACTTTTGTGTCTCGTCTTCACCAGGTGAGGATTTTATCCCTTTTTATAAAATTTTTATAAAGAATATTTTTTTAATTTCATGAAAATTATAAAAATACTTAACACACAATATTAAATTTATCCTTTTACTTACAGTGTTTGCGGAATTCAGCACTTCCAACGCGCCGGCCATCGGCATTTAAATCTCTTTCAGAGCACATACTACGTAGTGGTAACATTTTCTACCGTGGGATATGGTGACTTTGTGCCCGACATTTGGCCGTCACAGCTTTACATGGTGATAATGATATGCGTAGCACTTATCGTACTACCGACTCAGGTAATTCGTGATATACTATCTCTGAGTTGCCAGTTCAAAGCGTTCTAATGCAGCTCTCTCAATTACGTACTCTCAAGTTCGAGCAACTGGCATTCACGTGGATGGAACGCCAAAAGCTGGGTGGTAGCTACTCATCACATAGAGCACAGAGTGAGAAGCATGTTGTTGTGTGTTCTACCACCCTCCATGCCGACACCATCATGGATTTTCTCAACGAATTCTATGCCCATCCACTTCTGCAGGACTACTACGTGGTCCTACTTAGTCCCATGGAGCTAGATACCACAATGCGAATGATCCTACAGGTGCCAATTTGGGCGCAACGAGTGATCTATATTCAGGGATCGTGCCTCAAGGATGGCGATCTGGCACGAGCACGTATGAATGAAGCTGAGGCGTGCTTCATTCTTGCGGCACGAAATTACGCTGACAAAACAGCTGCCGATGAACATACCATCCTACGGTCGTGGGCTGTGAAGGACTTCGCTCCGAGTGTACCGCAATATGTTCAAATCTTTCGACCTGAACACAAATTACACGTGAAATTTGCAGAACACGTGGTTTGTGAGGATGAATTCAAATACGCTTTACTCGCCAACAATTGCACCTGCCCTGGAGCCAGCACCCTCGTCACGCTTCTGCTGCACACCTCCCGCGGACAGTAAGTTACTTTTATTTTCTCACTTTCCGCACATTTCTTTCTAAATTACATTGTGCTTTGATTTATGATTCGGATGGAGACGCCTGGTGTTTGTTATTAAATTCTTTGTTTTTCTTCGGAAAATTTAAGAGGTTTTCCTTACGTACATAATATGTTTTGTGAAAATTACTAAAATAGAACAATATAACTAAACATAAATATAAATTTTAGTTAAGTAAATCGCACCTTGAATGAATAAAATTCCACATGAAGACGGATAAAAAATTACTTTGCAGAATTAATTAAACAAAGAATTAAATCAATTATGATTGAATTAAAATTGAAATCGTGTATATAATAAAATTCATCTTCATCCTTTTTGTTGATAATATTGGTTAAATATTTTATTTGAATTTGCCATTAAAATTTTTCAAATGCCAATTTCTTTTATGAGGATATTTTCACAATTTTAGAATGTTTATGAGAAGATATTTATTGACTACAAAAATGTAAAATGTTTATTCAATGCAATAGAAGTGTTATCATTTATGACAACCTTATCGGATGATGCGGAAATTATTTTCATGCTGCAGTTTGTGGAAAAAAAAGAGTTTCCTTTTGTAAATTCAACTTGTCGTGTGAAATAGTGTTAGTTGCAGCAACTACTTGATATGTTGATTTTTGCATTATAACGAGGTTCAATGTTTGAAGAGGGATTACGATGAATGGAAAATGTCACAAAGTTTCAGGTGACTTTTTTTTCTCTCGCTTTTCGCAGACGAAAAGTGGAAAATGTTGTGCACAAGTGGTTGGTGAAAAGCGTGCAAATGATTGGGGATGTCTGGGCGAATTGTTCGCCGATGAGATAATGAGATAGTCTAATGGGGTGGTGCGTGTGTCTACCTTTTCAGGGAGGGTCAGCAGAGTCCCGAGGAGTGGCACCGACTGTATGGCAAGTGCTCGGGCAATGAGATCTATCATATTGTGTTGGGTGATAGTAGATTTTTTGGTGAGTACGAGGGCAAGAGTTTCACCTATGCGAGTTTTCACTCGCACAGGAAGTACGGTGTGGCACTGGTGGGTGTCCGACCGGCGGAATTGCCGGAATTCTACGAAGACACCATCCTCCTTAACCCTGGGCCACGCCACATCATGAAGAAGGATGACACCTGCTACTACATGAGTATCACCAAGGAGGAAAATTCTGCCTTTGTTGTCAATCAAAATCAGAACAGTGGCTTAGAACCTGCGAAAGAGGGTGAGTAACCAATTTGCTATATATCTTTATATGTATACCACACTTCCTTGCAATATTTATGCTGTAATACATAATATATACGTAAAAGTTTATAGGGAACAAAGCTAGTATGGAAAATAATTTTAGAGTCTATATACTCTCTTTATGTCTCTTCTAACCGCTTCTATTGCCGTAACAAATATCTATATATTCACAATCTCTTTCAATGTTCCTGTCAATAGACAAATATTCCATAAAATCATGGCATTTCTCAATCTTACACACAAAATCCAAAATTATGTGTTAATTTTTTGTGTGATTAATTTGTCAGTGTTTTAATTTTGCCTCGAACTTCCTCATTGTATTAGCTTATCAGCAGGAATGGGTTAAACAATATTATTTCTTTGCTAATTAACGTTGCCCTAAAGTTTAATTTTCCAATAATTGGGATTTTATTAAAAGAAAATAAATCGAGTAAATTTGTTTTTATTTATCCCTCAAAAGGTTTAATTGTATTTTTTGTGTATTTATTGTGATAACCCTTTTAGTAAAATGCTAATTTAACACACACAAAAAATATTATTAATTGAATTTTCTTTGGTAATTTTCACAAATTCAACATACAGTAACATCTATCAACAATAATACTTCTGTGAACCCACAAATGGCCCCAGTGCCGTCTGTTTGTGTCCGTGTGCCCCACAGTCCAAGTTTAAGTTTAGACTCCGGTGCTGGTTCCCCGGTGAAAAAACTGGACATTGATGCCTCAGCACTGGCCGTGCGTGAGTGTGCCACCCGATTGCATGCAAAAGATCCACCATGCGATGCATTGTCTTGACAAATACTATATAATGTTTATTTTATTTCTCACCCGGTTCTGCTGTTTTTTTACATCCTCAATCAAATTTTCACATTTGATTGTGAATAAACCCTTAGATAATTAATGCCCCTTCCCCTTAGAAGTTGATTAATTTTCTTTTACCTTTCGCCATAAAGCAGTTAAGTTACAATATTCTCAGCATTTTTCATGCATTTTCCTCTTAATTATGTAGCTACAACGTTTTTAACCATGATCTGGTAAAGCAAAAAAAAATATTGATAAAAATTGTGTGCTTCTCATTAGGAGTAACTTACCGAAGAATTTCAATTTATTTTACATTTTATTAATCTTTCTCAATTTCAAGAGAAAGAATTATATCAGGAAATTTGAGAGAGAAATAATTATTTTAGCTCCAGAAAAATAAACCCACTAAATCACTCGTTTAGCATACAAAATAAATTAAAATTCCCCCCTCATCAGAAGATACTTTTGCAACCATATTAAAATGATGTACTCAGATGTCCTTAAAAGATTCATTTCTTTTGTGCCCCATCTGAGGTCTCTTTTTTGCTTTGATCTGAACAATAATTATTCTTTGATATTGCTGCTTTGTTGTCTCTTATCTTTGATTAAAATGACAATTTTGTGTGTACGCACAGGGGAAGAATTTATATTAAAGTGCCTCTTCTGGCGCTTTACAATTAATATAATGTTATTAAAAGCTGGATTTTCTATGTATATTTATTTAGTATTATATACATTATATACATAAGGCTTTTTCGCGATATTCTGAATCAAATAAAAAAATGTTCTTATTGCGAAAGAAATAAAAAAAATGAAATGGTTGTGAAAGTCATTTAGGTTTGTTTCACATTCAAAATGAAAATGCAAAGAACTCCATAAAATTGAATGACAATGGGTTGACATTAAATTGAGAAGATATTTTTTGTACTCCATTCTCAATTTACTTCATTTGAATAACGCTGCATAACTTGATGTACTTTTCCTGAGAAAAACAGGAATGGGAGGAGGGTGGAAAAGTAGTAAATGTCGGGAAAATTTATGGCTGAGTGCACACTGAAATGTAGATATGGTTCCAGTATAATGTCACAGCGAATGTCTCTGCTTTTTCGAGCTTTCAATTAAGAATGCTAAAAACCTTCCCCATATATGCATGTGGTTTTACTTCTCTAAACACACTTTTCTTATCCTATTTACACACCCCATTATATGTAGGGTATGTATGGTGTACCCTTCCTTGAAACATTACAAATCAAAATTGTTCCTGATCACACAGTATATTTCCAATCCAGATTCACAACCAAAAGAGATTGATGGACACAACCCCCTATACGTACAATACAAAAGGTTCCTCCTATTACCCCTGTAGCATGAGCACCGCGAAAGCTTTTGAACTAAAACAACAAAGGAAATTGAATCGCATTACAGAGAAAAGCTTTGACAACAATAAAGTGCTACATAGTGAAAACACTGAACACATTAAAAGCAATTAACACCTCTTTAATATTAAATATCCCTCAAAGTGCCACCACGTGATTGTAGTAATATAATAGAATAGTTTTTAACGGTGAATTAAAATGCAATAAATGATGGAAAAAGTCATTAATAGAAAACAATGAGGTGGAAATGACAATTTGCCTTATTCACATGCTTTTCAGCTGCTATTATTTTAGATTTTTTTTTTATTTTGCTGAAAAATTCAATTCAATTTCAAGAGAGAGCTTTCAATATAATTTCTCACTCCATTCATCCCATATTCATGTTCCAGGAAAAATCGTTCAATTTATTATCGCGTGGCACACTGTTAGCTCCCTTTATTCACTTATCCACATTTTTTTTATAAATTAATGTCAAATTAAATTGTTTTTCCTTCTTTTATCATATGACGTTATTTCTAAAAATATATATAGATTACGTAGAAAAATGAGATTGATTACCCATTTTATTAAATTTTCAACAGAAACATTGTGCTGAAATTTCAATTGATACAAAATTTATAAAACTTTTGTGATCGAATCAATCGAATAAAATGTTTTTTTTATAATAGTAAAATATTTCAATTTCCATTGGGGATACAGTTTCATTTATTCGCCCCAACCATTCCGGCATCTATTTTAAAGTGTTTTGTAACTCATGTGTACTACTTATGTGTACAAGTTGAAAGCTTTCTGCGTTTTCTAAGAGTCATAAAAACTGGATATATGTGCACTTGTCTAAACTTCTTATGTACTTACTTGACTTACTTTAAGAAAATGTTTTCTTTGGTTAACCACAAGCAAACATCGCAATATACCTTTCACCGCTGAGTTTAAAACATATTTAACAATTTCAAAGAGTCTTTGAGAAGAACAAATTGAATACATTGTATTTCTTTAGTGAAAACATGAGAAAAGATTTTCCTCATTCCTCTGCGTTGCAGAATTTAGTGCAAATTCTATTTTACAATATTGTTGACATTTTATTAACAAATTCAGATAAATTTTGAATTCAGCATTTAAATGAACTCTAAAATAATTTAAAAAATCTCATTTGTAAGAAAAAAATACGTGACTTGTCATTAAACTTGTATTCAAAAGCTCTTTAGTTTACAACCTTATTTTAGCAATATTACTTCAGCAATTCTTAGCTATAGATAGCTATCTTAATAGATTTAAGAAAAATCTGCAGAACCTCTTTTTTGTAGTAAATAATTTTACCTCATATTTTTACTATTGAATTTCAAAATTTCCTTTGAAACAAACACTTCTTGGCTTTTGCATAAATAATGGCATAAATTTAAATGTTTTCTCTTTTTCTCTATCTCTCTATCGGCATACATCGAAAAAATTTACCCTATTGTAAAAACACTTAAATTTGTTTGTTTGGTTAATTGGCATTCTTCAGTGTGATGTTTTGAAATTTAAAAAAAATCAATCAAGCCTAAGTGTTATGAACTTAACTTGTTTTAACATAAACTCTTATGCTAAGGGATGGTTCAATAATTATGGAAACTTTCCAAAACTCTAATGAACAAGTTTTGATTTAATTTTGAAAAAAAAATTTGTTTCTGGAAAAATAATTTTTATCCTTACAATTAGCATTTAATTTTTAATATATTGAGCAATTTGAGTATTTTGACCTATTTTTTATATCATAAAAGTTAAGTTCATAACACTAGGGCTTCTCAAAAAATTAAATAAACAAACAGAAAAGCATTCAATTTTTACCTCAAAAATTTTCTTATCCTCTTTACCTTTTACATTATTATAAAAAATATTTAATTTTGATTAATTCTGATTCTAATAATTTTTTTTCTTAAATTTTTCTTTCAATCTTCTTGGGAATAATTTTCGTGGCAAATGCAGCTATTGCCAGTACGGATAATAATCCGCATTCAGCAATCTCAATATCAGAATCTAAAATTAATCTCAAGGAAGCAGCAACCCCATCATCAGCTACCACGACAATGCTGGGACAATCTTCGGCAGTTACCACGACAACTGGGAATCACCTAGAATTGCCACAGCACAGCAATCCCAATTTATTGAGTCCAGATGTGCTAAATCAACGAAGAGGTTTGTACTATGTACCTTAATAGCTGAATGCAGAATGGTGTGATTCATAGGAATTAGAATAAATTGCTGCTAGAGTAAAGGAGCTTTTGAAATAGAGAAACTAAACCAATCTGTACCACTTCATTTTTGCCGTTGGACGTTATTATAAATATCAATGGGTGTGTCTTTCTAGGGAGTCGACGACCATCAATTCTTCCTGTGCCTGACATGTTCACGTCCTCTTCCTTCAGCATAAGCGGCAATGAAGACGGAGATGAAGCGGAAAGTGAAGACGAACTGGACGACGATGTTCCCTGGAGATCGCCATCCGAGAAGATAGCGTGAGTTGCTCTTTTCTCTCATACTCCTTACCCATTTTATCCACTTTTCCATTATCTCTCTCGTATGTCTTTTCAACATCAATTATCATTTCTGTCTCTTGTCCAAATATAGAGTGAAAAGTGACTTTTGATGCAATGTTTTATCTCTCCTTTTGTACATTTTATTTGTTTTATTTCTTTGATTTTCTTTTCTCAATTTTCACACTCCCCTTCTTTAGGAGAGCGTCGCCTCATTTTCTCTCTTTCTTCTTAAACACACTATTTAGATAATTTCCTTATCAATTTTCTCTTTTACCAAATATTGTTCTATTCGATTGTTTTTCTTTTCCTAATTTTCTATCACAATTTGCTCAACTTTCCTCCAAACATGATAATGTTTTCTTTTTCTCCTCCTTTTTGCAAGTTTCACCACCACGCTCCTCTTGACCCTCCCCCTTAGCTGTATGTGTAACGAAAATTCCATCAGAGACTTTCATTTCCACTCCCACGAAAACTTTGTCTGACCTGAATTTCCACGAAGAGCTGTGAAGCACCTGTATCATTTTTTATTCATCACTTTCTCACACACACGAATTCATTTCAAGTGCTTGTGATTTTTGCACCAAAAAAGGAAACTTTATTTTTTCTGTAAATACTCCTACCCTCTCATATATAGGTACCTAGTTTAAAACATACCCCCAACCCCCCAATTGGTTTTCTCTCTCATTTAAACTTCTTCCCCGCGTTAAGATTGTGTGTCTAGCTTTCCTCACAGTGATATAGTTTCTTTTATCTGCACACTCGTATAGCCTTTAAAAAAAACCAAAAATCCTTTTTCTTTTGTAGAGAGTAAAATAAATTCATGACAAATTCCGAGGTATTAATTGAATTAAATTATATATGAAAAGTGGAGCCAAAATCAGTAATTGGGTGTTTATTCAAAAATCATGTTGATTCATTACAAGAGCTTCTGACGAGTCAAAGAGCACGTCAACGGCATTGCCCCATGAAAGGCAGAGTATTTTCTCTAATTTGCATAAAAGGTGAATAAATAAGTTTAATTATGGGATAACGGAGGGGAGTATTTGCTTTACCAAAGAAGAATGTTTACTCTGGAGTGAGCATTAGAGTTGTGTCCTCCAATGAATATTACTTTAAGAAAGAAAAATTACCTCCTTTTGACAAATTAACTTTTAAGACTCTTAAAAAAATAATGTTTGAGTTAAATTTTCTGCCTCAACATTATTCTTTACATAAATCATACCTGTATAATTATTGCGAAAAGGATAACAAGGATATCAATGTACGACAAAGGTTTAAGCTGATTTGACTTTAAATTATGAATCCGTAAATATTTATGCTTCATAAAGTACTACATAACATTTTTTTACAATATTATATATTATATTTGAATAAAGTTCAATGGACGGTTCCAAGGAACATAAAAATTTTGGTCATTGAAAAAAATTGTTTGATGAATTTTAATTCGATAACCGCTGACAAGGGACTCGGTGATTTATGTATTAATTATTGTTTATTGGAAAAATGGCATAAATGAATATTTTAGTAAATTAATTACACATCATTCAATTTATTAAATAATAGTTAATTAATTTTAAAAGCCCACCACACTTTTTAACATTTTTTAACATATCAAAAGTAGATTAACGCAATGAATTTTATTGGACCCGTATTTTGAGAGAGAATTTAACATTAAAAAAAATTAATTTTTACATAAAAATTTTGAGAGATTACACACGTTACTGCAGACTTTATTCCCTCCCAAGAAATACAATATTCCAATCGTAATTTAGCAAGAAAGGATGTCAGTATAATCTGTCTCTGGCAAAGGCATTGCAATAGAAATCATTTTGGTGTGTTATGTTTAATCCACACTCATGCCACATTTTTTCTTGTTTTCATATTTTTTGACATTGTGCATAAAACCCTTTTCCCTCGCTAAAGAATCACATGATAACAACAACAAAAATAGTTAGAATTTTTGAGGTTTAATATCATGAAGGATATTTTCATGTGAATGTTTTCGTGTGAATCTGTGTCTCTCTCCCGCCCTTAAATTCTAGCTACGGAAGTGACGATCTTCTGTCCCAGTTACAATCTTTGTCACTCGTTTTGAGCTCGCCTGATGAATCGAACCATAATAGTAGTTCAACAACCGATAGCAATGAATCGATTCATACATCTCCTGCATGGCATGTCGACTATTCCCGGTAAGTGTAGTGCACACCAATTTCTGTTGAGCAGAGGCAATCACTTTTGGTGTCTCTATCTCTGGCTTCCTGGTCACTTTTTAGCGACTGTAATCCTCGAAATTGGCGTGAGATCAATTTATCTCTTCACACTCTCACCTATATATGACTTTGAAAGCAATCTCCTGAGATTTTCCTCCCCTTAAATTCCTGAAGCTTTTGATTTCAAATTGTTACAAATGGACAAAGACTTTGCTTTGGAAATGTTTAACACACCCTAGAAATAAAATCTATATAAAAAAATACCCCCGGAAAATGCTTTAAAAGTATATACATAACACAGCTTTGATAAATTGACTAGACTATGAAAGTTCCATAAATTTAAGTTTTCCACCCGATGAACTATTATGTCTCGCCAAGAGATACGATTACTTACAGAAGCCATAAAAATCCTTATGACCTTTTTATCAAACTGGGTAGCATTTTATACTACTTTCGTGTGTGGTTCCATTTTTATGCGAAAGCTTCATTTTATTGCATCAACAAAATCTCACGAGAATGCACTTCAAATGTCGCACAATCCCAAGATGGAGAGTGTTTAAGTTTTCTCCCCTTAAATTTCCTTTCTCTTACTATAATCCCATGGAATATGTGTGTTAGCCAGTCTATATACATTGGATATGCCAGTCAAATGCAATTAATTCCCTATTGTTACTTAAGAATTCCCCCTAAAATGGCACAAATTGCTTAAGATGCACGTGAAGTTAGTCTGCTGTGTTCTTTGTATTAACTTCGTGTTATTTGCATTTAAAACCCTGTTACAGCTTCAAAAGCTTCCCTTATATGCATCCCAATTTGTCACGCTTTTCCTAATGTCTTAGCTTGTTAATATGAAATGTTGAATGCATTTATCTTCTTGGGGGAGATGATGGTTGGGTTGTGTTTTCTCCCACATTACATTTTTTTTTTCAAATTGTTGTTCAAGAGTTATTTTATTTTATTTATTCGTTGAGAAAATGATTGAGAATAAATGAGTACGATTTAATGAGCAAAAAAAAATGCTTTACGGAAAAGCAATCTCAAGCACTAAAATGCTAATGATGCCCTAAGACGTAAGCATTATGAATTTTTTTCATTGTTAATGCAGGATCGTCAAGGGATTTCCACCCGTATCACCTTTCATTGGAGTTAGTCCAACATTATGTTATCTGCTCAAGGAAAAGAAACCCCTTTGTTGTCTTCAGTTGGCTCAAGTAATGCTTAATAATCAACTAGGAAATATTTATAATAAAAAATATATATAATTTATATCCTTTGTTTCTTTAGGTTTGTGAACATTGTAGCTATCGTAATGCAAAAGAATATCAATGGCAAAATAAGACAATCATTTTGGCGGCAGATTATGCCTCAAATGGCATTTATAACTTTATCATACCACTGAGGGCTCATTTTCGATCGAAGACATCTCTAAATCCCATCATCTTACTCCTTGAGAGGAGGCCCGATGTAGCATTTCTCGATGCAATATCGTACTTTCCATTGGTAAGTGAAAATAATAGTTTCACATAGAAAAAGTTTAATTAAAGTGCAAAAAATAGAATTCAAGGGTGGTATTGATGAAAGTTTTATTAAGGGGGGTCTCTTTTGAGAGCTGGTGAAATTAAATATTTTAATTTTTCTTGGGGTTTTTCTTAAACTCGGTTTTCAAGTGTTGGTGACATTTAAAGACTTAGCATTAAAGAGTAAGAAAATCACTTTCCGCCATCTTAGATGCGACGCCATCTTGAGATTTTCCTCAAAACACAAAGGTAGGTTTTTCTCAGGATCTACTGGATGGATTTTGATGGGGTCAAAAGCAAATGAAAGAGGAAATACCAATGCATATTTTGATGTACCAGAATTTTGAATTTCCATCCTGGGGCTGAGAAAAGTGAAAAAATGTGACTTTTGTTCAGATATTTTTGACGTTTTTCCACTTTTCTCAGCCCCAGAATGGAAATTCAAAATTCTGGTACATCAAAATCTGCACGGGTATGTCCTCTTTCATTTGCTTTTTACCCCATCAAAATCCGTCCAGTAGATCCTGAGAAAAACCTACCTTTGTGTTTTAGGGCAGTTCTGCGGAAAAGTCGGAAAATCACAAGATGGCGTCGCACCTAAAATGGCGAAAAGTGATTTTCTTACACTTCAATAACTAGGCTACAAATGTAACCATCATCGGATATCCAAGTTTAAGAAAAACCCTAAAAAATTTCAACATTAAAATTGTGTAAATTCTAACAGATTTCCCAAGAGACCCCCCTTAGATAAAAGAAAGTGTAAGAATTGTGCCACAATTCTCAAGAAAGCTTTTAAGAATGCAAAGTTCAGACTAGAATAGAAAAAAGAATTTTCTTCTTCATTTTTTATTTCCCAAATTTAAACTAATAATTTTCGTGGATTTTATTATCTAATTGATCTATTTATAAATTATATTTTAAAAGCTTATGTCTGTACACTCAGAGCTTTTCTACGTTAACACTTTTAGCTAAAATACCACGAAATGTTTTGTTTAATTGCACTCGACGGTTTTGGTTTTATTATGCAAATTTCTATGTCAAATATAGGTGTACTGGATGCTGGGATCAATTGATTGCCTCGATGATTTATTGAGGGCCGGAATAAATTTGGCGGAAAATGTGGTGGTCGTCAATAAAGAGCTCTCCAATTCCGCTGAAGAGGATACTCTGGCCGACTGCAACACAATCGTAGCTGTGCAAACAATGTTCAAGTAAAGGACACTTTAGTATTAAAATTAACAATATTAACCCACCACACATTAATTTAACGTTAAAAAAACAAAAATATCTCGAAAATTAATAATCTGTGGTTTCTCCCCCATTCATTTGCACTTGCAGATTCTTTCCCAGCATCCGAAGCATCACAGAGCTGTCTCAAAGCTCCAATATGCGCTTCATGCAGTTCAGAGCGCACGACAAATATGCCCTACATCTGAGTAAAATGGAAAAGGTACAATTCCATGGGCACATTCATGTGGACGCTACCTCCTCCTCCGCCCTTAACACTGACGTCACGGTGCTAATAACATTAGAGAAACCATTTTATCAATTTTTAGACATTCTTCTCATTAGCTTCCATTAGCCTTTTGATTATTTGGTCTATGGCGCGCTTTTTTTGTAAATCTCTCCTCTGTAATGTTTCTTTTGATTTTGATTTTTTTTTATTTTAGTTTTTTTTAAAGAAAAAAAAATAAAAATGATGTAGCTTAAAATAGTAAAATCAACTCTATCACCTGTTTAGTTTACATTATTGTCAAGATAATTTGCGAAAGTTTTACTCACTCTCATGTCTCTATTGTGTTTGAGTGTGCTGTCCCTCCTTTGGGATGTTTTTAAAACACCTATTTTATTTTTATTTTATTTTAATGCAAGAGAATCCTCACATTCCATAAAATTGATTTTTCGTCCTTTATCCCAAATATCTGAAATTTAATTCGTACAATGAATTAACCTTTTTAATTGATTGGGAAATTGATGGATTTAGCAAAAATGGTAAATTTGAAAAATAAATTTAATAAATACATTTTTTTTCATAATTTTCAAGAAATTATTCTTGATTCTATGAAAATAAAAAAAACTCCTTTAATATATTCAATTCAGTCTAACAAAAACTCCACACAGTGTCACGTTTTGAAACTTTAATAACATTCTGTAATGTTGAGCAATTATTTATTAAACTTGGGGACAAGCTCTATCATTAGGCGTATGCAATAGTTTAACTTTAATCTCTTATATAATTGATGTATCGTATTACCCCCTATTTGAAAGTCACAATGGAGAGGCACTTTTCAGCTGAATTTGAACACGTAACATTTTGATATTCACCTCCCTTCTTTTTGCCTGTGCCATTACATTATTGTTTTCCTCTTGAATAATTCATTGACCCCTCACGCTCTCTGCGAAACTCTTACTGCGGGAGTTAAACTTTGAAAGTTACCCCAACTTTTTCTTTGCCTTATTCACATCTCAATTGAATTTTAGTACGAGGATTTTCTTGCCATTTTATGGAGCACTTTGTAGTGTCTATCTTGTGGTGTGAATGGAAAAGTTTTTTTTTCACTCAGTATTAGAGGGCATGGCGATACTAATCTTCTATTTTGAATCATTTTTCTTTCCTGCGGGGGTGATTTGCAGAGGGAGAAGGAGCGTGGCTCGCACATCTCGTACATGTTTCGTCTCCCTTTTGCCGCTGGAGCTGTTTTTAGTGCTTCAATGTTGGATACACTCCTCTATCAGGCCTTTGTAAAAGACTATGTGATAACCTTCGTACGACTCCTCCTTGGAATTGATCAAGCTCCTGGAAGTGGATTTCTTACTTCGGTATGTTACTTACCACCTACACATTACATACATATAACATTGCTGTTAGTTCTTAAAACTAAAATTCCCCCATTTGCGCATCATATATCTATTTGCAGATAAAAATCACAAAAGAAGAAATGTGGATCCGAACGTATGGTCGGTTGTATCAAAAGCTCTGTTCTACAACATGCGAAATTCCAATTGGGATTTACAGAACGCAAGATACATCGATATCGGAATCTCATGTGAGTAGCTCGCCAGTTGCAGATAAATGGAGACCATTTGGATCGTTTGGAATGAAAAATTGCGTGCGAATGCGACCGTCGGTGAGTCCATATTCTTTTCCGAGAAAAAACCAACACTTTTAACACGTTAAACACAACAACCCCTAACCCCCTTTTTTTTGATCCAACAACTCAAAAAAATTTTCTTTTCATTCACATCAAAGCCAAAAAAAACCCCTCAAGTTAAATTTACAATTTTACTACACTTTCAGAAAATATTTATCATAAATCTATGAAATTTTATTATTCATTTTGTCATACATATTCATATTTTTTTTTTAAACAAAAAAACATACTTTGAACCCGTAAAAATCATGGAATAAAATCATAGAACATAGCGAAACTATATAATATGCTGGTAAAAAATAGAAATTAAGTTTCATGTTAAGTTAACGAATTAACTTTTTAACTAGACAATGCCTTATGAAAATATTTTATAGTTTTGCTATGGATTTTTCTTTAAAAATCATTCATTCATTCATTTCACTTTATTCTGAGTTTTTCATTAGTTTAATTACAAAAGAAAAAACATTATAAATATTTATTAAATAAACAAAAAAAATGTATAAAATCATGTACATTAAAAACCATATTCGAAACCATCAAAGTTAAAAAGTAACATAATAAATAAAAAGTAATTCCTAAAATTCTTATATAATGAAAATGATTTTGCTGATATGATTGAGATAAAATTCTTCATTACCTATATATTTAAAAATTTTCATAATATATAGTAGAAATGCATAAAGTTTTGTCAGTTTTATCTCATATTATACTTTATTCTCTAATACTCTCTCCTCTAGAGCTTTTAAAATAAACCTCAAATTACTTTTTAGAGTTCTTTTTACATTATCCTCTCTTATTCTTCCGTTTTCTTTCGAATTTAATTAAAACAGCTGATTTTCTTTCCTCTTTTTTTCTTTAACGCACTTTGTACAATAAAGACATTTTTCCTTTTAATGAACTCTATAAGACATTTTGAAACTTTTGGAACATTTGAGTAAAAAAAAAGAGAAACAATTTTAAGCGAAGATTTTTGGACCCAAAAGATCGCACACGCACGCAGTGAGTGAACTTTTTCTTCTACGAGACTCTTCTCCTATCCAAATTAGAAGGCCTTTTTTGTCTTTCTCTAGAAGTTAATTTTTTCTTGTATATTTATTCCTGTCTTCTAACAGCCGTAGAAATTCTTGAAATGTTTAATTTTTTTTCTTTTAACTTGAGAGCTTTAAAACTCTTTTAAATGCTTCTTCAAATTTTAGTTTTTGCTTTATAGCTTTTGCATGAAACAAGCTTTATGAAGGAATGTCAAAATGCTATATAAAAGTTATTTTTAATCTAGCTTTAAAAAGTTTTTAAAAAAATCGTATATTTCGTATATTCTTTCTTTTTCTAACGTATCATATCATCTTCTCTCTCATTTCCTTTCTTTTTATTAAAAAAAAAATATTTTCAATGTGTTTCCACAGTCCAAAACATTATCACTTTCTATGTATCAAATTTGAGGCGCATTCCCAGACAATTTCTATCATATAAATATTGTCAACTTTTCAGTATTAATGATAAAATGTCCAAAGGAGCATGAATCTAATTAAAACATTTTCTACAATAAATATTCTTGCAATTGGAGAGAAAACTTTGTAAATTGCACTTTGTTCGTCTACTTACAAAACTACCAAACCCTGCGGAGAGACAGAATTTCTAAATTAATTCAATTTATACAGCTGTGTGTTGCAGAGAACTTTGTATATATGTATAACGTCTAGAAAGTCACACATTAATATCGCTATGAGAGTTTATAAGTTTATCACGATTCCAATAAAATGATTAATTAATTACAGATTTTTCTCTTCCAAATTGCTCGCTTTTTGCATAATATTCCCAGTATGTTATCTCTGCTTTTGTCTCAAATATCTCCTTTAACAAAGCGATGATGATAAAGAGCCAAAGACAGAGATTTCCTTTTCTTTAACTAATTGGCTTTCTAATTCTTTTATAATGCACATGGAGAATTATAAAAGATTTATTACAAAGATCAAACTACTTACAATCTTAAACGCTTGCCGCATGCCCAAAATTAGTATGATGAGGAATCTGCAACACCGGGCTCCTCAACAACAAAGGGCACCGCCGAAGCTGGACTCCGCGGGGTAACCTATCGCCCACCTCCCCTCCATAAATCCACCTCATGCCTTGGTGGCTGCTCAGACCGGCGTGGCTCTGCTGTAAGTACATCCTCACAGTCACTCCCAGAATTTTCCAAATTCCCCAAATTCACATAAATTTTGACTCAATAATGATGGACATTAAGAATTTCATTAATGCTAGAGGTGACTGTTGAGAATTTTTTTTTTCTTTAATTTACTTTGCGAATTTTTTAACTAAATGATTCATTTTCTTTAACGATAAACGCTCTTTATAAACCTTTGGCTATTTAAAGTTAAATTAAATAAACTAAACAAGAAAGAAAATTAACAATTTTTTTGTAATAGATATATTCATATTTTCAAGATATTTTTAAGTTTATATTACTTAACGAGTTTCTCGAGTTTTAATTTTACATAAAACATAGGGGAAGGTGACCCAAAATTATTTTGTTATTATTTTGTTAATAAAGGGTTTTTTTTATCGAATATGCTAAAGATCTTTTTTGAAAATTTCGCAAAGTTTAAATTAAAATTGTCTAGAAAATTCAATTATTGAATCGTATTCTGCGACGAAGAAATCCTTGAAATTTGAGTATAAATTCTTGAAATTTCAAAGATTTCTTAGTCGCTGAATAGAACCCATAAACTGATATTCTTGAGATATTGCTCAAAAACGTCTGAAACTCTTCATTTAACCGAAGTTGTTTGGTTAAAACTCCATTGTTTACAACAAGTGCATAAAAAAAGCTCGAAAAAGCATTTTATTTCCACGAAAGTGTTTAAATTTTACGAACTTGTTAGAAACGAGGACATTAATCTTTAAAACTACCTGGTCCTTAGACTAAATTTCGTACCTAAATAATTTTATACGAACAAAGAAAATTCAGCTTTGATAGATTACATTTGGGTCATTCTCCCCTATAAAATGAAGAGGTGTTCAAGAAGTAATTGGCAAAATTATCAAGAAAAGCAAAAAGACCTTAAAAAGAAATATTCAATGTATTCTTTGTATTGAAGTTAATCTCGAGAACACCTTTTAGCTAAAAAAAAAAATTGTCCTTAGAGATTTCATACTTAGGTAAGTAGTTAAGGAACTGGTGAATGCAAATTCATTAATAATTTTTCTGTAATACAATAGAATCCAGTAGAAAATATCTATTTATTTCGTTAATATAATCTTTTTTATTCTTAGAGGATGAGTTTTACATTAAGAGTTGATTTACTTTTAAATGCCTTAATTGCCAGTTCTAACAATGCATTATAATCATTACTAAAATGAATGACTCCTGTCTTCACTCTTTTCTTGTAGACTCTCTCTATATAAGATTAAGAAATTTGTGACTTCCTCATAGAGCACAGTCTCTTATTAAGTAATAAAATTGTGTTCTTGTCTTCTTATATTAGTATACCTGTGTTAAAATATCAATGTGTCATAGTTAAGCTTTAATTTTTTTTATACAGAAAATTTGCAAAGGGAATCTTCCCTCCATTTTTACAAAGAATATTTTTTTAATTAATTAATTATTTATTCTTCATGTTTATTGTATTTGCAGTATTCGATAAATTTGGCCGATGAGGCGCGTGATAATCATGCTCAGCAGATAGAACGAGCAGAAATTGCAAATCTCGTACGAAGTCGAATGGAGTCCCTAAATCTTCCGGGTGCTGACTATGATGATGTCAGCGAGAAGCGCAACCACTTGTCCTACGTCATCATAAATCCAAGCTGTGACCTTAAACTCGAAGAGGGTGATATTGTGTACCTGGTGAGACCGTCACCCTTCTCGGCGCAGAAAACCTTCGAACGCCACAACTCACGACGCAAATCAAACATTTCCTTTTGCTCCAATCTGGCCGCTGCGGCGGCAGCTGTTGCGGCGAGTGGTTCACGCCGTGGCTCAGGGATCGGGCTCAATACCTTGGGCGGTGTGCAGTCAATGTCCGGGTATGCTTCACCACGTGCTCCGCCTTTAGTAACAACCAAATCCAATTCACTTTCATTACCTGACAGCCCCACAGTCGTTGGACAGCAGCGTGGACGCAGCAATTCGCTTAGGGTTTGTTCTCTGATGCCTCACTTTCACTCTTGACCTCCTTTGTATCCACCTGTGGCAGTGTGACCAATTCACTGCGTTGCAACATAAGAAAAAGCTCAAAAAATCATTTACTATTATTAATATATTCTTACCATATCTTCGTAAATTCTTTTGCATAACTTTTTGGCAACTTTTAAGCAATTTTTTATCCAAAAGCGATCATTTTTTGGTTGATTTGTTTCCTAAAATTGGTATCTAGCTGTAAATTAATTTAAAAAAAAAAACCTTTTTTGTTAAAGAAAAGACATTAATATAAATTTCCCTATTTTTTGAAAATTTTTAGTAAATATCTTGTTATAAATATAGTTAACCTATAGTTAAAAAAAAGAGCTTTCAGAGTATTTAATACATTGCTTCTCAGTATTGCTTAACGGACGCTTGCAAAATTCTTTTCTTGACTCCCTAAAAAAATATTTGTTGATTAATTAAATCAGTCAGAGGAAATAAAAATATTGGCTCTAGCTGCAAAGTTTCCTAGAGTAGCATTAGAGCGCTTGAGATTCTCTTTAGGAGTATCTCCTTCAAAATCAATTAGGCTTTCTTTCCTATTATTATTATTATCTTACCCATAAATTGAATTTAGTCGTAGTTATAATGTAATTGTTTATGGCTAACTTCCCTGCTTGTTTTCCATTTTCTCTCTGTCGCATCTTCATTCTCTCAAAATTATCTGCGCAGATTGACAATGATATTCTACTGAGACGCTCCAGTTCTCTGCGCCAAGGATTACCAAATGTTGGTATTCAGGGCAGGAGAAAATCCTCCCTGGAAGAGATTGGTATCAGCCACTTTACAACACTCATGCAAGCCACAAACCACAGCAATCCCATCAAAATTGCCCTCAACGGAAGCATAGGGCTTGAGGTTAGTATAAAGGCAAGTGTTGTGTTTCGTCTTTTTCTCAAATACACTTCGCACCTTACAAACAACATATTTGGAGCAATCTCAATTTTATTTTCAATTATCCCCTAATAACTTATTTAAAAAAAATTGTATATGAGAGCTAAAATTTTGGGGATTTATATATAAAAGAAATTTGTCAAAATTATAACACGTAAGGGAGAGTGGGGCAAAAAGAGTCACTTAAGGGTTTGGAAAAAAAGCTCAAAATATCATATTTTCTAGTTAACACAGAAGTAAAAACGTTAAGAAGAAGAAAGAAAGATAATTTCAAACCCTTAAGTGACTTTTTTTACCCCGCTCTCCCCTATCTATTGTATATATCATCTCAAAACACATCTGATGCACCAAAACTACTCAAATATTCTTTTTTTTTCGTTCTATATAGGTAACACCACCGGAAGAACCATTGCCGGTACTTGGGGTTCCGTGCATGAGTGGTGGTGGTGTCAACCCATCGGGTTTGGGTGGTTCAGCTCTAGGCATTAATACTCTAGGCGATACAACACCCAGCCCATTGTCTGTACCACAATCTGAGTCTGCATCAGCTAGTCCGCAGCATCTACAAGGGACGATTGTATGACCTTCACTAAACCCCACGCATAGTTATAACATAATGTGGGGCCGTCGGCTGCGCTCAGCCGTACAGAAGAACAAATGGATCTAAACGGTGGTATCCAGCGTAGACCGACGGCGATATCCCAAAAGGGGTACATACCCCCTCGCGTGTATTCCACAAATTTTGTAAGTATCTTTAACCAGTGAAGATTTCAGTGAAGAAACAGAAATCAGCAGATTAATGCAAATTAAGGTAAAAAAGAAAATCTTAAAAGTAGAGTCATTACTAAAAAAAATTATCAAGTCGAATGAAACTAATATTCAATGAATATTAGAGTTTAGAAATGTGTTTTGGGAACAATTTGTAGCGATGTAGATGAAAAAAGAAATTGATACAAAAAATCTGTGAATAAAGTTGATGAATCAGAGTGTATAAAAAACGTTACAATTTCCTATTTATTCAACAAACTCTGGGTTTTGAAACAAAAATAAAAAAATATAAAAAAGAGTTATCACACAGAGAAAACATGTTTTTTCATATCCTAAAAAAAAGTTTTAAAAGAAAAGCAAGTTAGAGTAGAGAATCTCATAATCTTACATAGAAATTTAAAGATAAAAGAAAGTGAGAATGAGACGCGATAGAGAAGATAGAAATACATAATGTAATGTAAATATTGTAAAGAAAAAAACACACTTTGGCTGCCTATTTTTTATTAATTATTTTTGGTATAGCGAGGAAATCTCTTTATCAAAAAAATATATATGTAGGAATTAGGTTACTCTCGTTTCAAAGTCACAACATATTAATACCAAAATAGTTAGCAAATAAAGATACATAATACACATTTAGATTGCCTGGCGTACCAATTAATTGTGTAATTTATTCGTAATCATAACGTGGATCATACCAAAAGAAAATGTATAAAAAGACAAGGTAAATAAATTCATATAAATTATGTATATTAAATGAATATTTTATCGTAAAAAAAAACAATTAGTTAAAGAGAACATAAAAAAAGATCATCGACTGACCATTGAAATAAAAGTCGGTAACGCTTTGGTATACTGTGAACGCTTTACTAACTTACAAATTGGGACACAGAAAAAAAATTGATAACATAATGGAACGATAACTAGGTGGTTTTTGGAAAATAATAGAATTCTAATACAGCATAGGGGAATTTTATCAAAAGAATGATGTAAGGAATATAATTATTACTAAATTAAGACGTTATCCCAAAAAGAAAATCTTAATTTAGCAGCTTCATTAAAATTTGTTAAAGTAGCAAAAATGAAGGAAACTTTTATGTATCAAAGTAAATATAAAATTAAATTTTATGTAAACTTACTGCTAAATCTCCTATAGAAACTATATTTTAGATAGGATTGAGAATGAAATGCAATACAGACTCTCTGTTTGGGTACCAAAGTTATATGAAAGATTTATTGAATAATACTATATAGCAATTTACAAAAAAAAGAGCTTTTTCTTTATTAGAGCTTTGCAATTGGGCTTATTTTAATTTTCAATCTTCAATTAATATTCTTAAAGGAGTTTATCCGTTCATGAATGAAAAATCCTCTCTTTTGATGAAACAATCGAACATATTGTAATCTCTTATTATAGGATAAAAAAAAAATTTAAATTCTCCACAAAAGTATTTCTATTTTCAACCGTAAAGAATTACACAAAGAGGTAAAAAATGACTTCACAATTTTGTTTTTTGTCTCTTTAAAATTTTTATGCTCATGAATTAAAAGGGTCTAAAAAGTAACGTCATTTTATACATTTTTGGGAAAATCCTTAATCCGATGTTTCCTAGT
Source organism: Lutzomyia longipalpis (assembly GCF_024334085.1). Lineage (NCBI taxonomy): Eukaryota > Metazoa > Arthropoda > Insecta > Diptera > Psychodidae > Lutzomyia > Lutzomyia longipalpis. Next base: position 22,180,861 of record NC_074709.1, read on the forward strand.
AATCCTAGTTAAAATGGGAAATCTGTTCAAAGAATTATTATTCTATTTTGATTCCTTGAAAGACTATGCACGTTCTAATTGTTTCTTAGAATATTAGATTTTCACTATGGGAAGCGGATAAACTCCTTAAAGCTCTTAAGGACCAATAAAAATGTCTTTTTTTAAACTTTTTTTTTGTCTTTTTTTAAAGGGTTGATATTTAATTAAAAAAAAAATTGAATGAAACTTTGTGAATTTTTTACATATCTCATCATAACGATGAAGTTATGAAAAAAATAATTTTCCAATATATTTTGTTTTTTAACAATTCAATATTCCCAATTCGATCAAATACAGTTCTTTAAAGAAAAAGCATTTTATTGCATAAGATCTTATAGTATTATTCATGTGATTTACTGAAGACGGTGCTACGTTATTATTTCACAATTTCACGCGCTATTTTTGCGATAATGCTCAAAAAATTTTGTCCAAAATTCACCTAAAACGTTTGACTATATATCACCATATAGTGGCTGGATATGGATATTATATTAAAAAAAAGAAGCACATTAAACTATCACAATGTGAAAACACAAAATTTCGAAAAGCACACACTTTTTTCACCAAATAAATTCTTTTTTGCAAAATTTCTTTTTTAATAACCTTTATAATATGTAAAAAGGCCTTAGATGCGACATTGTTGAGAAAGAAAAGCAACTAAATATTAATACATAATGAAAATGAAAAGTCAATGTCTCACAGAAAACCAAAATCAGAGAGAAAAGAAAATATTTAAAACAAAAATTAAAAATTCTTCATTTTAGTAAATTAGATGAAAAAAAAATAAGAAAATGATAACTGCATAATCAATAAAACAAAAATTAATTGAAAAGAGCAAGAATGCGATGTAAATACAAAAGAAAAAATATTATTTACTAAATATTCTTTATTATTTCATTATATAGAAGTTGGAAATGAAGGAGAAGGAATTATAAACTGTAATGAGCTAAAGTTAAAAGTTATGTTAATCTTCTTAATATTAGATAAATATATTATAATTATTAACAAGAAAAAATGCGACTATATTTTATCCCATTGCGCCCATCTTGCCTCCCAACACTTAGCACTCATTTACAAAATATCTAACTACGGTCAGTCCAAAATTTTCAGTCCTCTGAGTTCAATCATTGTTTTCATAACAAGCTTATGCATTATTATATTTATTTATTTATTTATTTATTTATATATAAATATTTTTATTATGTTTTTTTTGGTTTATTACTTGTGAAATTCCCATTTTTCTTTTTTTATTAAATTTTCTAATTTTTCCTTATTCATATAAAATTTAAATTAGTATAAATTTGAAAAATAAGTGCAATATTAACGAAAATGTGCGTATTTTCTTTTTAAATATAAATGAACTTTTATTTATTTAAATCGAAGTAAAATCACTCATTGAATGAACACACGAAAATTATTTTTTTTATAAAAATCTGTTATTATAAATAAAATTGATTAGATTTAAAGTTAAGCAGATTTAAAAAAAAACCGTCTAGATGGTCTAGATCTTTGAAAAATTTTTTTTTCTAAGATTTATCCCATCAGAATAAAGTTAGTTATGATAAAAATTAATAATAACAATTCAAAACTTAAATTTTATTTTTGATTTTCTACTTTATACTATTTTATTAATTATTCTTCCGGTTCAAAAGATTAATATATTTGAAGCTTTTTTTTTTTTCATTCAATGAGCAAAACTCGCTAAAGTTTCAAAAGCAATTTGGCACAGATATTTCATAAAGAAATAATATATTCATATATTGTTCAAGAATCAATTGAGAACAAAATACTTAAAAGGTGTAAAGCTCTTTGGAATTTCACTACTTATTTTGTAAAATTATATTAATTATTTGTTTTTTTTTTAATAAATTCTCTGTTATTTGGTGTGAAATTTGGCGCGAAAAAATGTGCTAAAAATACAAAGACGCACTTCTATGTGCGCTTATTTTTTTTCTTAATTTTTTCATCTTTTCTCCTGATTAGACCCACGTAATTTTTTTTATTAAAATCTTTGGGACTTGAATTGCATGAAAAGCGAAAAAACTTGCGTCAGGTGACAAAAAGTAAAAGCTTTTAGAATCATGTATTCTTGGGACGGAGTACATTTGCAATGAAGTGCCCACCGATATTCCCTCGTGGATGGTAGTTGCATACAACTATAACCTTCCCCTTTTCCGTCCTAGCCATGCCGACCCCCAGGTATCGAGAGGAGCGCCAGATGAGTTGAGTAAAGTGTCCAGCACGTAGTGTTCCACGGGGTTCTACACCGTATGTGTATCCTTTGCCTTCTTCATACCATGATCGGCAAACATCTCGCGGCTTTGCACGGGCATTGCTCTCAGACGTCCATAGGCAGTAGATATTTTCGCCATATGAGGAATTGGGACGATGTGCAAATCTATCCTGAGCTGCGAGAGTTTCAGCCCATTCCTGTGCCACGAGTGTAACTTCGGGGCAAATTGTTAGATCCTGCACTCCATGCTTCCGGCGGAATTCATTGTGATGCAACAGAATAGCATCGGCAAACTCCCGCAAATCCACGGCTTCGGCAAAGTGAACAGTTGGAGAGGTTTTCTCGCTCTCAATCTCAACAATTCGCCGAAAGCCCCCAACAGGGGGAACATTTTCCGTGAAGCTCCCAATAAAATTTCCCGGTGGATCGTAATTTGCCACCACAAAGACCTGCCCTGAGCGATTGCGTGCCTGACCTACGCCCAAGTCACGACTATCGAGCCAAACAACTTGAGTAAAGTGACCCGTTTTGAGTGTTGCAGGTTCCCGGTGAAAGGTGTGATTTGCCACTTCAGCATACCAATTCTCAACAGGATCACGACCAGACACAGTCACACCTCCCCCGCCGGATGACCATGCACAGAAAATATTCTCACCATATGGGGAATTATTTCTGTGAACTGGAGTTCCTCTGGCCGCGATAATCTTGGCCCATTCCTCAGCATGCCGACACAGCTTCTTATTCAGCCTCAACGGAGGGACACAGTGCCTAGCCCGGAAGTCATTGTGTGCCTTCAGGCAATCCACCTGAGGAAAAAAACGCCCAAAGAATGTTTTAATTTACACCAAAAAAAAAATAAAAAGGCTAAATTGAAAACTTCCACATAGGCATCCACCACACATCTCAAAATAACCCCAGGAAACTTCCCTATTGTAGCATTTGCGTGATTGGGAAAGATAAATTCAAATTATTCTAATGGCAAAAACGCGTGGGAAACTTTCTTCAGCTGCACGCAATAAATTGCTCGCGCTATTGCTTCTAAATTGCCAAAGGGGTTTATTTGGAAAACTCCTCTCAATCGCATAAAACACACTTTTGGAAAGATTTTAGGAAACATTATTTGCAATAAGTTCTAGTAGATATTTTCATCTTTGTGTATTTATTTAAATACTTTATATTCAAGAGAAAATGTTAAATAATTTATTCAGGCGCAGAAGTAGCGAAATATATTTGATTGATTTGAATGAATGAATGAATTATATTCGTTACTTAATTAATTAAAACACTCCTCACACAACTTAGAACACAACTTTGTGAAAAATAATCCGATAATAGCTTTACGTTACTTTTTCTGTTCAGAGAAAATTTATTTTGCTTTTTTTCTAAAAGCTCTAAAAGCTTAATCCAAACATGCTCATGAATTTTTGGAAATTCTCTTGTAGTTTAATTTTTCAAAATTATCTAGAATACTTAATTTTCGACCAAAATTCTAGCAATTTAACACAAAAATTTTCTTTAAAAAACTTCTAAAGTCTAAAATCTTTTATTTTGCATTTTTTAACGCTCAAAGTCAATAAAGAAAATTTTAATAGAGAAATCTGGGTTAAACCAATGTGCAATTTTTTTTCCTACTTAGGGGAATCTTCAGGGATGATAACATCCCTTTCATGAAATAAATAAATAAAATAAATAATTTTTCCTACTCAAGATTGAAAGAAAGAGCTCTAGAATTATGACTTTTAGCATGATTGCGTCGATTTCCTGGTCGATTCATTATTATTTTGGATTCTTTTAAGTTTCTCTAAAAAAATTCTTTATTGTAGCTTTTTATAAGAATTCCAATTAATTAGCTTCTTTCAGTTTCCCTTTCTCTATTTTCTATTCCTTTAAAATCTAAAGAAGAATTTAAATAAATTCTAAATGTTGTTAAAGAAAGCAAAGAAAATCCAACTTTCCATTCTTCGACTACTCACAGAAAGTTTCATTGGAATTTAAAATGAATCTTCTCATCCTTCTCATTCATAAAACTTTAAACTCCTTTTACCTCAAAGTCACTGAAGATTGGGGCCACCCCGGTGCGCCGTCTATTTGTTGGCGATGGTGTCTTGTGGCGTAAGCTGAGATTCATGGTACGACTGTTTGGGGACTTAGTACCCGGATTTGGACTATTCTGCCGTGAAGATTTTGGCGTGGAATTGCCCGAAATGCCATTCGTGATAGCAGGTGGTTCCAATGAATTTGGCGCAACTGGCGTTTGTGGTGTGCTTGTGCAGATTTTCATGGAGCTCAGGGAATTCCTCATGGATTCCGTGAGATCCCCAATGTCGCATGTTTCCTTCAATACGATTGTCCTGTCTGGCTTATGTCCTTTGTACGTTTGAATTGTTTCAAAAGTGACGATCTCACATTGATTTTCCTGTGTAGAAAATACATTGATGAAAAAAGTGGAACATCAGGAAATCATTTTCTGTTGGTGGGAGCACGTGGGTGATTTGTTTTGGGTGCGTCGTGGGTGAAATTGTTGACCTTGAGTCACGAAAGCAACACTTTGGGTGGAAATCGATTCCAAATGCCGCTCCATGTGTGAAAGTCTACATGCCAAATGCGCCACGCGAGAGGAGATACTTACACCTTGTCCTTTGTGGTTGATCAGCCGCTGATCACGCTTCCGTACCATCACCACGCGCGACAGTGAACCACAATCATGCTGGGATGATCCCACAGGCGGCAATCGAACTCCATCCATTAGAGCTGATCGGGCGGGTCTGAATTAAATAATTTTATTGCTTTTTTAAAATAATTTTTTGTCAATATGCAAAGAGAACAAATGCATGCGTTTTACAACAAAATCGTTGTACTTGAACATAAATCATGCTTTTGTTGCCGGAAGAATATAGTCCATGCTTCCATTAGATTGTCCTGTCATTTGAGAATTTCTTTCTTTTAACTTTAAAATCTCCCTTAAGTAGTTTTCTTTTTAATTTTCTAATAAAGCTTCCTTGAGAAAATTTCCTTTTTCATTTTATGCTGACAAGTAGGCAATAGATTAGAAGAACAGACAGGGTTATTTAGAACTTTTTAATATGTAGTTAAAAATTTAGCCTTTAAAATTGTTTGATCAAGAGTGATGTGAAAGACCTTAAGGTGGACTTTAAGATTTATTTTTTTCTAATTAGCTTCGTCCGTTTCGTCCTACCAACTGTACAATTTAACATCAAGGAGACTCTTCAGGAAATTCTTGAAATCGATTATTTAATTTTGTGGGATGCTAATTATACATTAGGAGGGAACGGAGCTAAGAAAGTCAGGCAAAGAATTAAGAATACAGATTATCCTTTTAGGAAAACACCAACCATATAATTTTTCCTTGGGCCATTTTCCTCTATGTCGTTGGGAAATATTATATTCTAAGCTTATCTCAAACCATTTGACCTTATTAGCCTCAATTACCCCTTTTGCCTATTTTTTTCGTCGTAGGGATTAGCAATTTGAGATCTTACAGTACAATGTATTAATTATTGAAACAATTTCTTTTTAGTTTTAAATTATTGACTCCGTGTCCATAAAAATAGCATAAGAAGTTTCTTTTTTTAACAAAAATTAAAATGATTCTGTTGAAGGAGAATTTTATGAACTTCTTGCTAAGAATTCATGAGATTTAAAAACATCCAAAATACTAACTCACAATGTATAATCAAAAAAATATTTTTTGAGATTTCAATTTCCCATAAAAGTGTGACAAATAATTAAAGAAATAAACTGGATGACTAAATAGCAATAAAAAATTGTACTACAAGGCAATAAAATGATTTAAAGTCAATATTAATTCAAGAAACGAACTCTTGCAACTCTATCCGCCTCCAAACGATCATGTCAATTGATCGTTACAATTTTCGCACTAATTAAAATCCCATTCATTGCTTCTTTAAGATGATTCCAGCGAATTCTTCGTTGTTTTAATCACCCAGTCAATTTATTTTCTTTTGGCGCCCATGAGAATACTCTGCGTCTAGAATATCAAAAACGCACTTCCTTTTCCAGCCAACAACTTCCATTCTTCTTCTGCCTGTTTAGGTCGCATAAATTCAGCGCGCGATAGGTCAAAGCATGAAAATCCACTTATGAATGTGTGTCGTTAAAATTTCACACAAACTTTTGCGAAACTACCTATATATGACAAGGAAAAAATGCTTTGAGTGGAAAATGTGTCGCTCGAGGAAAGTGAGTGATCGCATAAAACTAATTAAGACAAAGTGACTACAGAGATATTAAAATACACGCATGAGATTGAAGATGATTAGATTTATGACATCATATGTGACGTCAACGATATTGCTTGAAGTACCTATCATAATGAAAAATATATAGATACAGGTAGGTATTACAAGCCACTAAACTACTGTAAACGTGATAAACATGCTCATAAAATTATTCCATGAAGGGGCTAATACATAAGATAATCTACTAAAGAGACAAAAAAATGTTTTTTGTAAAATTTTGTAGCAATATTTGCATGAAAATGACGAAGCAATAGATAAATAAGTGTTTGAATTAAAATGAGTACGATGAATACAAAGGAAACTTGTGTTTTTCTTCATTCTGAAATAAATTATGCAAACATTGCAGTCTTTCTGGGTGCTGTTTCATTCACATATATTAACCACCGTGTACGAGAGAACACCCCGAGCAAGGGGCAAATAAGTTAACTTTTGTGAAGATTTATTGATTGATTTTCTTAAAGAATATTTTTGCAGTAAAATCGATTAAATTTTTATTTAATTTAAATTAAATTTAGAAAGAAAAAAGCAATTTAATATGTTTTTTGGATTATGTAAAATCTTAAAACAATACTAATGAAAAAAAAATCATTTTCATGAGTTAGATTTTGATTTTCTTCTAATGAAATTAAATTTTTAATTTTTAAGTGTATCATCGTTGTTAAAAAAAAACTCCAAAACGTAACAAGTATTATTTTAAAAACTAATTTAATGTATTTAATATTTTATGAAAAACAGAGGAAAAGCAACTTATTAGAGGAAACAATGAGAACACGGTTAATCTTGGAGATCGGCTGGGAAAAATCGACAAAGATTTGCCAAAATAATTCGTTGTTAAATCCATTTAAATGTTTTTTAAACGATCTCAGGTTTTAGAACTTTAGAGAGACAAAAAACATTTTTGAATTTTCAGGCAAATCCTTTTCCGGCTTTTCGCAAACGGATCCAGAAAAAATGGGAAAATTTCTTTTTCTAGTCCTTTTTATTTCTGATCCTTTCAGAATTATCTCAATAATTATCAGAGACTAAAATCCTTTGATTGAATTAGATCTATTATCTAATATTTCCTACAATTCTAAATGATGAATTCAATAAACGTCATAACGACTGATAAACAGATCAAATAAATGATCACAAAAAAGAATAAAGTTTGAACTTATATTCGATTACTGATACGCCCCTTAACTCCCCCTAGGAAACTTTATCACGATTCATCCATTTATATGTGTGTGTGAATGTGATAGTAAACGCATGTTGAATAATTTTTTTCGCAACACATTTCATGAGTTTTTTGGCTCCACCACAGTAGATAAATCCCATAAAAAGCAAAATGTACCTCAATATAAAATTTAGGTATTTAATTTCAAAGGATTTCGAGAGTGAATTGAAGCCAAATAAGTGTGAAATTGCGGATGAATTTCACCCAAGAATAGACCCCCCTATATGTGCGAAATGGGCGTAAATTTTCACATGAAGAAAGGGGCATGAAGGGATAAAACATTGAAGATGAAAATGATGAAAATGAATACAAATGAGCAATTCAGCAGCTAAAAACAGAGATTAATTGTATTTTCATCATGTGCACTTTGCGGGTTAATAAATCTCTTCCTCAGCAAAATTACCTGCACCTGGATGCCATCTTCAAGCAGCACACTTCCATTTTCACGTTTATTTTCCCCTTTTCTTTATAAAAGCTAAATTTAAGCGACAATTTGCCACAGTAAGCTCAAGATAGAAGAGGAGAAAACTGAGAAAACCTCAAGAAATTATTGTGGATATATCCCAATCTTGATTCAACACCGCAGCCACTCTTATCTTTGGGGCTTCTTAACACTCGTTTTATTTTACTTTTTTTTTCTTTCCTTTTCCAGCCTAAGTTGGTATACAACACACGATATAGAGACCTAGCACACACTTGCAATTTTGAGTCTTGTTAGCAGCTCTTTTGGTGTGAATTTTTTTTAACAAAAAAAGTGTGATAAGAAAGTCTCTCTGGGAAATGGGCACTTTAGCAGGTTGATTGTAGTATCAGAAAGAAAAAAAATTCTTCAACAACATCTTCTCCATAAATCTCCTGATGGGATTGTGTTAGTCAGCAGAAATTTTATTCTCAGGCGGAACTTCACAGAGATCTTTCTCTCTTCAGGCACACTCAACTATTGATTTATTAGCACAAGAGTGCAAAATGCAAGTCTTATGAAGGAAATTTGCACCTCAAACCGTTGATTTGTGTTGTACTCGCGTTCTTTGGTGGTGGAAAATTTTCCTCTGTGGAAAATTGTTGGGAGCACAGCGGAAGGGGAATCCCGATGACAGCCTCCTCTCGTCACAATCTTCAATCGATTGGCACACAGGGCGGGGGTGGTTGGAAAATGCTATATATGAGAGAAATACTATCACACACAATTTTCCTTTGCATTCACCACGAGCAAGGGAAAGAAACCGCGCGCGTGTAGCCACAAAAAGCGAAACGATTGATTTGGTGTCCGGAGTACTACTGACTGACTTTCGTGTCGACACTATTAATTTTGTATGGGCACCACAGCAGTCTTTTTCGCATATCCCGGCGCTGCGATTCGTGCAATTCTCGTTTCAAGTGCTTCCAGATGGTGCCCACGCAACGGAAAAGCTACTACATATATAGATATACCTTATCACACTGAATGTTAAGATTGTCAACTTTATTGTTATAGAGAAAATCACCACTGAAGTGGGTCACGATCTCTGTTGTTGAGAAATACTTCCAAAAAACACCCTGGGATGGCAACAGAATCACACAGAAAAATTACACTCGCGTACCAGCTCTCAATGTAATGCACTCTACAGCTCCTGTAGGAATTCACGTGAGCTCTTTACTATGGAGCTACTAAGCTAGGAGGGTTGCACAGAATGAGGGGAAGTGCGCACCTCAAATGACCGGCTCGGAAGTATTGATTTTACTCCACACATGCCATCATCCCCCTTTTTCTTGCGTTGTGTGTGTGTGCCAAGTAAACCCCTCGGAGGCACCCTCAAAATGCGCCTCTTCTGCTCCATTCACCTGAATTCCCATCCTGCGCCCAAAGAGATGATCTCTCGACGTGCTATTATTAGAAACATTTCTAGACCAAATGTGTAAACAATCACCACACCGATCCCAAAACCCGCATATCAAGTTTAAGGTCGTAACCTCCACTGATATCTGTTTTCTATCACATCAATAAATAAAATAAAATACAACTTGACTATACGCAATGTAATTGATTGATTTCTTATCAGAATGAGTATGTACGACGAAGAAATAAATTTCTGTCTTCATATTTTATTTTAGGAAATTTTCATGGAAGTGAAAAATAAAATTTTATCGACTAATTTTTTTTTTATTATTTTGTTTTTCTTTTAGAATTTAACAGGAAATAAATTAGTTTTCTTTCACTAGAAGTCTATGAATAGATATTTTTTATCGGCTTTACTTTTAAAATCTTCTATTCGATATTTAAAAAAAAAGTTTTCAAAGAGTTCTTAATCTATCTTCGTAAAAAAATCTATCATAGACCGAGTTAGTTTTTAAAGAAAAACGTTCAATTTGAAAGAAGAGAAAGCATCTAAACTTAATTCAATTCCATTCTAAATTGACATCTAAGTCTCGTCCTTTAAAAGAAGGAAATTATCCAGGAAAAGCTAGAAAACAAATTTTCTAAAAATTTTATACACCATTCGAGATTTCCTAAAATATTTTGATTAAATAAAAAGAAATATTTGAAGACTTTTGGAGATCCAAATTGGCTCATATTTCCCTATATATTGAATTAAAATAAGGGCGCTTTGCTAATTTGTTTTGAATCGAAATATAATATTCTTTAAACCCTCTTGGCAATATACCTCGTTCAGAATACTCTGGGTGTCCCGCTCGTATACACGCAGCTCTCTGAGCAAATCAGGAAATTTCAGGGCGCCAAGGGAATAAGAGGTGGAGTTTGTCACGCAAGTGGTTTTGAAATTAAAAAAAAAACTGGAAAAGCGCATTTCCCACAGAAAATAAGCCTAATTATCAGGAAGAAAATACTTATAAAACATGGTATTTTCTAACAAGTTTTTCATTGTTCTAAGTAGAATTTTGCCAGTAAACATTTAAGACTATACCTCTACATTATCTACCTTTCCGTATTAGAAATTTCTGTTTTTATTTTTCCAAATTAAGGTACATTTGTAGAAATAATTTTTAGAATATTTGTTATACAGCTAGGGAAGAGTGGCCCTATTCGGACCCCTAAAACCAATTATCGTTCAATGAAAGTGGAAAAACTAAATGTTCTTATATTTAATACCATTTGAATGTTCAGTTAATAATCTTATTTTTTAACATTTGGCTACTCTTTCCTTATGAAATAAAATTTTTAAAATTATTACCTATGTAAATAATTTTAGAAATAAAAAATCATTTAAATCTGCTATGCCTAAATCGTTGTAGATCTGAAAAACAGAAATTTTACTTTCTTTGAACAGTTTAAAATCTCTTAATTTTTTTTCTTTAGTTCTAGAAATATTATTTCAAATTAAAATAATTGATTCACTTGAAAATCCAAAAGCCGAAATTTGCGAGGAAAAAAATGTTGACACAACTTCAACCCAAGAAAAAAAGCGAAAAGAACCATATTTCGATAAAAGTTTCTAATCCAAAATGAGCAATTTCCGTCCTTGCCCTGAAATAAACTTGATACACGAATAAGATTACTTGCCGCGTGACACGTATATATACCCAATCACAATGAAAAGCCCATCCCGCAAATTAAGCACCAAATTGGCGAACAATTAAACTAAACTGTGTATAAGAACAAATTTAATCGTCCAAAGGCAAACACAATGCGGGCGTATTGACAACGGAAATTCTTTATTTCTCTCGCTGATAACATTCTTCACTTTGTCAAAGTGACTAGATAAATTTTTCAGCAGTTTTGTTCTTTTTTATTAAGATTTCATAATTAGATTACAACGTTACACACTGACACTTTGAGGTGTGAATACTTCATATCTTTTTTTTTTCATTTGTTTAGCATCAACGTTTGAATATGTCTTATTTAAATTGGAATAATTTCATCATCAATAAAATATTCACTTTAAGCGAAAATATATATTATTCTATTTTTTAAATCTTTGTTTTTTTGTAATTCTCTTTGTTTTTTTTTATCATTCAACTTCTACTTTCTTTATTTACACTGTGGACAATGTGAACTGTTGCTGTTTTCATCCCTTTTTTCACGGGAAAACAAGAATTTTCTTTATTAATTAAAATTAATTATAAATTGTTTTCTCTATCACAAAATAAAGTAAATTTTATATTTTTTACTAAAATTTACAATAATATAGGTTTAAAATAGTAAAATAAAAAACTCAGGCCATTCATCTTCGATAATGAAGAGAGAAAAAATCAAACAAAACACGCTCCGAAGGAATGATCATCCCAAAAGCAGTCTCCACGTTCGTTTAAATCTTTTCCAAATAATTTAAGGATTAGAGATTTAAAAGATCAAAATGCATACCATGTTGAATGACAGGTGAGGAGATTTCAGTGAAAGCTTGCCAGGAAGATTTTCGCAGTGGACTATGCGCGGCGAGATCAGGAGGATTCGTTGAGAGATACAGAGAGAAATTTTGTATAGTTGGGAACTCATCGGAGGAACACCACTAACACAATCCACCTTCTTCAATGTCATCCTCACTTGGAAAGCTCCTACCACTCTCCTGTGCAATGGAAGAAAAAAAAATAATGTTAAAGTTTTCTTAACAACTGGAAAGCTCATCAGCACACTCACCTCTCCAGGAGGAGCATTTGGTGATTTGTATGATGCCACGGCATTCTCAATGACGCTGGCTTTCGGAGCGGTGGAGAGTCCACTGGGCAATGGCAGATCCCTCGCCATGATGGAAAATTCAACATCCATGTGACGAATGAATGGGGAACTGAGAGCTCGACGTGCCAAGTCCGGATCTTCATCGTCAAAGCCCTGAAGGAGCATTTCGAGTGTCTGAATTTCCGATGGTTCACAGTAGTTGCCCCATTCCTTGAACGCCTTCTCCGCAGCCACATAGTCTGCCCGTGCCAGCTGCACCAGCACCAGAACAACCGCAAGTCGCCCAATGGCCTGGAATGATTCTTCCTTCTGATTCAGGATAATTTCACGTCGTATGGCATCCGTGGCATCGTCGTAGAATTGATGCTTCACCATTAGACGCGCTAAGCGGTTCAGGTACTCAATTCCCTGGCGCGAGGAATCCTCAATCATCACAATATCCACGGCCTTGTTCAACAGCAAAATCGCCAAATCCGGATGGGTGTTCTCCATGAATTTTGAGCATTTCTCCAGTGTAGCAATGGCAGCCTCCGGGGAGCCATGCTGCTGATACAGTACCGCTGCTTGCTCAATGAATTCTGGAACCTTCTTGAGGAGTCCCATCTCCTTCATGGGTTGCACAGCAGCCTCCATGGCCTTAGCTGCATGGAACCACGAACGGTTTAATTTGTAATTTTCAGCACACTTCAAGAAGCACTCCACGCTTTTCTCGTACTCCTTGGCAATGCGGAATGCAACTCCTGCAAAAATTCCCATCAAGAAAAATTTTCAAGGTGAACAATCTCCTGGCGTAAAAAATGTCTTTTCTCACCTGCTTTGTTGTACTCATCCGCAGCTACGTCATAATCAGGCTTCCATTTGAGTAACTAAGAAATTGGGAAGAAAAATTACAGAAAAAATCAATAAATAATATAATATTTATCTGCTATGCATTCCTATACCGTTTGGCCGATCGCGATGAAATTTTGACAAAGTGGTTTTTTAATAAAGGCGATTGCTATTAATGATATTAATTTTCCCCCCAGAGCCCCCCTTAGTAGCGCCCCCATATAAATTTCATGCTTTTTCGTCTATTTATTGAATTTGGCGCCATAAAGGACACCGCAGCCGAGACACTGGAAAAATACCCCCGTTAGATTTCGCTCAAAATCACAGTAAATCTTCTTTAAGGCATTAGAAAGAAAGGCCAGGTGGTCCCAGCCCGGGGCAGTTACCGGTTTGGCCGCTAGAGGTCATGGAAGGTCACATTTTTTCTATTAGGAGGGCGATTTTCACATTTTTCAAAGTACTATATTTTTAATACTATTCGTCCGATTGTCATGATTTTTTAGTATGTTATAGAGGACATTGAGACCTTTCCAACGATAGGTTGATGACCGCTCTAGGTGTTGTAGAACCGGAGATATAGACTTCTGAAGTTACCACTTATTTTAATTTTCAAGTTTCTTTTCTTCAAGTAGGTTTTGTGCCAGATATCGGTCTGAAATCTGTTGGAAACTGCTAAAAAGTCGATTTTGATTATTCAAAATGGCCGCCATTTTGTAATAAAGGTTTATCGACCTGAAAAACTAGGAATAAGACACTCCAAAGACTAGCCGTACATAGATCTGCGAATAGAGACAAATCTGATTGCATGTTCTACTGATTTGTAGTGTAGGAATTGTTTCTGAGATCAGATTTCATCAGTAATATGTTCTTGTGTCATGATTAGAAGAAGATTCTAGTATAGGAACTGCAGTAGCCGTCTTAGGATTACATACTGAACGGTTTCACTGATCTGAAAAATACGTAGTCAAGTATTAATTTTTTATAATGCGTTAGCTGTAATACTTCATTCCATCATTACTGACAATTCAGTACTGACATCTTGATATTATACAAATGGTAGATTTTTAAGAAGTCATCTAACATTTCTAAGTCACTATCTTGCAAAGCCAAAGACTTAAATCTTATTTGTCCATTTAAAACTATGATATGCCACAACACCTTTTTAACTACTGTGGCAGTACAGAGGGTTTGACTATAGGTTGGCAAGTTGCATTTCAGCAGACTATTTATGCCTTAAGGTTGGGTTTTAACAAAATACGACTGGAAGATGGCCAAGTAATATAGAAACTTGGCGTCACGATTCCGATTTCAGAGTACCATATATTCTAGATTTAGATTGTCGAACCACTTCAACTGGATCAGAACGCCAAACCAATATATCGAACGGTGTCTGCAGATCCACTGTAGCACCAGTTTGTTTGGATACTTAACTGGGGCTACAGCTGATCTGCAGTCTTAGCCTGAATAATCCTGGCCGCGTGCTACCGTTTGACAGTTCGACACCTATATTAGCTTGGCGTTCTTATCCACACCATCCAGTCCAGTCCAGTGGACAGTTCAGTTAAGTGTCTAAACCATAGTTTTAAATGGACAAATAAGATTTAAGTCTTTGGCTTTGCAAGATAGTGACTTAGAAATGTTAGATGACTTCTTAAAAATCTACCATTTGTATAATATCAAGATGTCAGTACTGAATTGTCAGTAATGATGGAATGAAGTATTACAGCTAACGCATTATAAAAAATTGATGTTCAATACTTGACTACGTATTTTTCAGATCAGTGAAACCGTTCAGTATGTAATCCTAAGACGGCTACTGCAGTTCCTATACTAGAATCTTCTTCTAATCATGACACAAGAACATATTACTGATGAAATCTGATCTCAGAAACAATTCCTACACTACTACTGCTAATGTTGTCGAAGGACTTTTGTAGGTATGGCCCAGGAGTGGAGAGGGGCGCTTTAGCAACCCTAATGAGAACACGAC